>NC_066890.1:33204775-33504775 GCF_022985175.1 Labeo rohita
TTGTCAGCACTTTTGTTTTTCTTCACTTTCCTGTTGTGATTGGCACACTCATCACTTCCTCTGTTGTTTTTGTCAGGGCTTTGGCGGACACCAGGCAAATGGGCAAACTCACACGCGAGCAGTTCTCCTTAGCCATGCATCTCATTCAGCAGAAAGTCAGCAAAGGCGTGGACCCTCCGCAATCTCTGACTCCGGACATGATCCCACCGTCCGAACGCGGCACCCCGGGACCTGTAAGTCACGTTAGCACGCTTATTACCACACAATTCAATAAATTCATCCTGGGCTTCTGCACCTGTCTGAGAGGTTGTAAGTTTGAATCCCGAAGGAAGTTCAATCCCAGAGGAGGTCCAGGATGACTGTCCATGTAATGAGTGTGCTGTGATATTAAATATTAGCTTTATCTACAAAATGATTTTAATGAAATGTCAGGGTTATTGTTAAAAATAAAACGATTTTATAAAACGATTAAAAAACCGTTTTTGTTCATTTAAATAAAGCTGAAATAATATTTAAATATAAATGCAAACAGCAAATTAAAAAAAAAAAACTAACTGAAATCAGTTAAAGTTAAGTTGAAAACCTAAAAAATACTCCTAAACATACATGCATAAAGAAAAAAATAAACAAAAAATGTTACATTTTTTAAGTATTTTGTTTAATATTTAATATCCCCTAAACCATTTTATAAAACATTTAAAAAAATGTTTTTGTTAATTTAAATGAAGCTGAAATAAAGTAAATAAGATTTAATATTAATACAAACATTAGATAAAAAAGTTAAACTTGAATGAAAGATTGAATTTTTGCCTTGGCAGGCAACTAAGTGAAATCAAATAAGCTTAAGTTGAAAACCTAAAAATGTCTCATATTAAACTGAAATTAAACATACATACATAAAATATTTTTTTTATTTTTTATTTTTTTAATATTTAGTTTTATATTTAATATCAATAATAATGGAAAATTTAAATTTTGCCTTTGCAGGCAACTAACTGAAATAAAATAAGCTTAAGCTGAAATAAAGTGAAAAGAAGTGTAATATTTCTTATATTTAGTTAAATATTTAATGTCCCATCAAACATTTTATAAACAAAAAAGTGTTTTTGTTCATTTAAATAAAGCTGAAATAAAATAAATATAAATACAAACATTAGATTAAAAAAACGTAAACTTGAATGAAAAAAATAATATTTTACCTTAGCAGGCAGCTAAATGAAATAAAATAAGCTTAAGTTGAAATGCCAAATATTACTACTAATAAACGGAAATTGAACATACACACAAAGAAAAGAAAACAACAACAAAAAATTATATTAATTTAATATTTAATATCCCAGAATTATTTTTTTATTTAAAAAAATTAAAAAGTGTTTTTGTTAATTTAAATAAAGCTGAAATAAAATTAACTTTAAATACAAACATTAGATAAAAAAACTAAAATCTAAAGTTGAATGAAAAAACACAATTTTGCCTTGGCAGTCAACTTATTTTTTTATGTTTTTTTTTTTTTTTTTGTTCACCCTATGTTGTATGTTTTCAGATTGTCATTTCTGATTATTTACATTGGTAAATAATCAGAAATGACAATCTGATAATATTTCAGTACATAAAAATGAATAATGATCACTGTGAGCTGTTGCAATATTGCTTATTAAAATGAAATCGCTGCCTACTATCCAGATCTACAGTTGCTTTAAAAGTGTCATATGAAGCCGCACACCATATTGTCCCTCATTTGAATTGCTTCCTGTGTTTTTCAGAGTCTGTCGGGTTATATGACACCAGTGGGCTCTGACATGGCTGCGCTGACCGAGATGCGCCGGGTAAACAGTCTCTTTCTTTCTCCTATTTTGTTTTGTTTCAACTTCAGTATGATTTTTTGTATTTCTACAGTTAGGATGTCAAACCCTAGACGTTTAGTAGATACAAACAATACATCAAGAGAGCCACTGACATCTTATCACAAGCACATCTGATAAAAAATATCGCAAATCTTACCAAACAATCTTCTGTTCCTTTCCATCCACATTTCAATGCTGCTGATGTATTATGCTGTTATCACTGGCTATAATCAGGCAATAATGTTCAAGTTATGGGTAGGTAATGTTTGGAAAAAGCCTGAACAAATGCTTTCGATGGTCTGTTAGCCGAGACGTTGAGTTGAAAAGCATTTGTGAGAGATCCAGTGCTGTGAAATGGTGCCGTGTCTTGACTTCCCCATGTTTTGAACGTCAGAGGTGGAAGACAAGCTGGTCTCTGCTCCCGTGTGGTGGCTCCTTGGTGTTCTCTACCCTTCTGTTTGTGTGGTGCTGTGCTTATGTGTGGCTCACATGCAGCAGGACTGACTTTATGTGCTGGACCCCTTCATACAGGACAGCTCCAGCTCCGTGGGTTCAGGCGAATTCACCGGGATTAAAGAACTGGACGATATAAGTCAGGAGATCGCTCACCTGCAGAGGTAATGCAATACACTGGCATTTGAATTCACGAGACTTTAATTTTTTTTTCTTGACTAAAATTAAAACCATAAACAATAAATTCTGTTAAACAATAAAAGAAAAACTTGATAAAATAGTACAATAACTAAAACTGAAATGAAAATTAAACTATATAGACAGATTAAAAAATAATAAAAATGGAAAAAACAAACAATTACTAAACCTTTAACAAAAATAAATAATAAAATAATACAAAACAGTAAAACATCTAAAGTTACACTGATATATATCAGTTATACTTTCAGTTTTATATATAAATTAAAAAAAATAAAAAATAAATAAATATATATATATATATATATATTAAATGAAAAATACTGAATGAAAAAATGTGAGCAATACTGAGTTAGTGTGTTCTGTGTATTTACAAAAATTACTTTTATTGTTAAAAAAAATCAATGAAAACAACAACAACAAAAAAAATCATCTAGTTGCTAAGGCAGTATTTTTTTTTTTTTTTAAACATTTTTATTTAGTTTAACTTAATGTAATAGAATAACTGTTATAATATATATATGTATATGTGTATATATATGTATGTGTGTGTATATATATATATATATATATATATGTGTTACGTGTTTGATGTTTAAAAGGGATGATAGCGTAACATTTAGGTGAGACAATAGCTGATGAGCGTGAGGCAGATCAAAAGATGACAACAACAGAGTACGTTTAAAGTATTTACTTTGGTAAAAGTTGCGTTATGAGTGTACAATTAAATAAATGAAAAGAGAAAGATATTAATACAAATAACAAAAGAAAAAGATGTGAGTGTCACCCAAATCAAAGAAAATAAACAACACAAAACAGCCTTACGTCTAACCTCTAAACTAATTAGAAAAAAAAGAACAAGAAAAGAAAACCGAAATCTTCAGCGTATACGACGCCCTAACTAAACTCAATTAAGCTAAAAAAGCAGAAGTACAACAGTGGCGTGACACACACAAACCTAAACTAACAACGTACAAACTAAACTAATCAAAAGAGCAAAAAACAAGCAAAGTCATGGCAGATGACTAATTATTCGAGTTGTCAAAAAGGGGCATTTAGGATTAACTCAACGCCCAGAAATCCAGGTGTATTCTTAACTTTAAACTTGGCATGTGATTCTAACGCCATACGGACAGAGATCTCGCTCTAGAGTCGATACAAGTCAATAGCCAAAAACAAACCTATAAATAAATCAAAGTACACTGCACAAAGCATTACTTCAAAAATCAGGAAACTTTAAACATTCAAAAACACACAAGACTGACTGCTGACCGCGTGGAGCACAAGGTACGCTGGCGTGGCGCACACACACGCTCTGAGCTCGAGGCCTCAAATGCAGCCGGCAAATCAGTGGATTGGCAACGTGATGACGTCATAACGATGACTGACAGCCTGGTCAGCCAATAAACACAGACCTAGAAATGAGCAAGAAATAATACAGAGAGATGGGGAAGTGATGAGAAAAACGAAATATACACAAAAGCACACGTGGAACGTAACAATATGTATATGTATATGTATATATATATATGTGTGTGTGTGTGTGTAGAATGTATATAATGTATATGTACATAGACATTTATACCTATTTACTAATAATTTACTAATCATATTACACATAATTTCTTTTTTTTTTAAGTTTGGGGTCAGTAAAACATTTTTAAAGTTACAGAAAATGCTTTTTTTAAACTTAAGATTCAACAAAGAATCCTGAAAAATACTGTGTAACATGCTTTATACAAAAATTTGAACGACACTGAGTCTGTATCATGGTTATAATAGTTACTAAAACCATAAAAAAATAAATTAATAAATAAAAATATAAAACCTTAAACTTATTTTATTTCACCTATATTTATTTATTTTATTTATTTTATTTAGTTTAACTTGATATAATAGAATAACTAAAACTGAAATTAAATTGAATAGAAACTACATAGACATTTACAAAACAAAAACAAAAAATAATGTAAATTATAATATATACACATACGTACATACATACAAAGTTTAAACTAACTACAATTTAATAATGGTACACATAACATTTTTTTTTAAGTTTAGGGTTGTGTTTAGGGCGATTACAAGTGACAGTACAGATGTATAATATCACAAATAATAGCTGTTTTTGAAATTTAATTATTTATAGAAGAAAAAAAAAAAACCTAAAAAAAATAAAAATAATAATAATTAAATGAAAATTAAATTAAATAAGAACTTTAAAAATGTATAATTTAAAATAAAATGTAATAAAATATTTTTACTGCTTTTTTGCTCTTTATATTCATCAGAGAAACCTAAAAAATACTGAAAAAAAAGCTGTCAAGCTTTATACAAAAATATGAACAATGCTAAGTGTGTACCATGGTCATTACAATAACTAAAACTAAATTAATTAATTAATTAAAAACAATATTCTATATTTTTAATTTAGTTTAACTTGATGTAATAGAATAACTACAAATAAAAATGAAATTTAAATGAATATAAACTATATAGACACATTTTTAAAAAAATTATAATTATAAAATTGCAAAAACACAACAAAATTACTAAACCTTTAACTGAAATTACTGTCTAAATTGTGTTAATAAAAAATGTTAAAAAACCTATAAAACTATAGTGTGTGTATACACTGCCCTCCAAAATTTTGGAAACACTCCTGGCAAAGTGTGGTTTTGGATGATATCAGCATAAACCCTTATCATTTTTTGGTGCAAATACATTAAAGTAACTTGACATTATCAATGAAGACCAGCAATAATACTTTTCATTTTGATTGCATAATAATGGCAATATATACATGTCAAAGTCAGACATGCCCCTTTGCCAGCTGTGATGCCTGGTTACTGGTTTAAACTTACCAGGTTTTTAAAAGATTTTTGGGTCAGCACACCTTAATAGCTTCCACAGTTGATTGCCAAATAAGTTTAGAATACAATGAATTTAGGCCCAGATCATGCAGAGCTGTAATAGCTGCTAATGCTGGATATTTTGATGAATCATTTTTTCTGTGTATAAACTGTTTATGTAATAACATATATTTTCGTAGTTTGTGTTGTCCCTTATTAGTACAAAATTATCACAAATTAAAAATGATTCATGCCAATACTGTCCAAAACCCCACCTTTCTAGGGCGTTTCCAAATTTTTGGAGGGCAGTGTATATACATATACATACACATACACGCATATATATATATACTGTATATAATAGCTATTAAAATGTAAATAAATGATATACATATATATAAAAACACAAAATTCATAAAAAATATAAATCTATACTATATATATATATATATATTATTATAACTTTTAAGTATATTATAAAAATCTTAAAATATATATCAAATATTTCGATTTTTTAATGTGTTTTTCAGCTTGTGGAAACAAGCATTCACAGAGTCTTAATAACTGTTTGTCCATGTGTCAAAATGTAAATCCCTTTGTCTTAATTTTTAAAGTGTGTGAATATTTATTTAAGTTTTTTATTTATTTTGTAATTCTTTTAGGTTGGATTCAGCTTGTTTTAAAGACTGGACTTTTTTATGTTAATGCAGTTTCCGTTTTTGGTTTATTTTGAGGAGGTGCAGAATTTTTGTCTGGATTTTTTTTCTTCTCCAGTCTTCATTGTCCATTTCTCTCGTTGGCCCACCCCGCCAAGTCTAGCATATTTGTCCTTTTCCGAACAGTTCCCTTATAGATGGCCCTGAACTGACTCTAATGCTAACATCCACCCTTCAAAGAAAGCGGAAAGGTACCTGCGAGCTCTTGGTGGTGGATGAGTTTCCCTCTCCCTAGCAAATCCCTCTTCCCCTCTTCACAGTGTTCGTTTAACGTGTGTGTTTTCTTTACGAAATCTCTTGTTTCACTTGCTTATTCATGCTGCCTCAGCACTCTTGCTTTCACACACTGGGATACACTCAGGTAAAACCTTCTCTTGGCTGTCACGGTTTTTGTTTTATGTGTGTGACAGATTTTGTGCGTGGAGGAGGCAGGTATGAGGGATGTTTTCTTGTTGCCAATAGATGGTAAAGGACTTTGTGTCTTTTGTTTTATTATTTCAACAGAGAGAAATACACTTTGGAACAAGACATTAGAGAAACAGAAGAAGCCATCAGACACAAAACCACAGAGGTTCAGGTAAACCTGGCAGTGCTATTATTATTATTATTATTATTATTATTATTATAAACATATTTCTAATATATTTAAAATATGTATTTAAAGGATTATTGCTATAAAAATAATTGTCATAATTTTAAGAATGTTGTTAAAAAAATGTGTTATTATTATATAATTATATGAATTATAAAATGTATATATTTATGTTTGAGTGTATTTTATTTTTATTACTAGCCTTTAATAAGAAATATTAAAAATAAAATGTTTAAAGGATTATAAACATGTAAATACATTTAAATATATTTCAAATATTATATAATTTACAATTACAATTATATAGATAATTGTGCTATTTTTTGTATTATAATTATGTAACTATACTTAATAACTACACTTATTAATAATTTATTATTGTGTAAAATAAGTATTGTTAATATTTAAAAATGCATTCATAAATATATTGATATAATATACTAAAACCTACGTTTATTATTTCAATTATAAAAAATGTAAGTATTCATGTTTAAATGTATTTTATTTTTATTATTAGTCTATGATAAATGTTTATTATAAAGTATACTTGAAGGATTATTGACATTTAAGTAAATAGGTTTAAATATACAAATCTTATAGAATTTATAATTAGAGTTATAGAGATAATTGTATTATTCTTTGTAATGTAATTATAAAATATCCTTTAAAATATAGTGTTATTAATATGTAAAATATTAAGCATTATTATTATTATTATGTAAAAATACATTCATAAATATGTTAATGTAATATACTAGAAAATAACTGTTATTATTTGTAGTAGAATCATAGTTACTGTAATTATATTAAATGTAGAATACATGTAGTATATTATATTAATTATAAACATTTATGTATTAATGTGTTTTATTTTTTATTATTCACCTATGATAAATATGGTCATTATAAAATGTATTTCAAGGATTATTAACACATTTATGATTTACAATTATTTGTTTTAAATGTATTTTATTTTTATTATTTATCTATGGTAAATATGTTCATTCTAAAATATACTTAAAGGATTATTAATGTATTTATGAAAATACATTTAAATGTATTACAAATATTATATTAATTAGAAATACAATTATATAGGTCATTGTCTTATTGTATTATAATTATTAAACATGTACAATATTAAGTTGTACTAATATTTAAAAACACCTTCATAAATAAATATAAATAATACAAACTATATTGTAAATATTACAAATGAAATGTATTATAAATAATATATATATATATAAAACAATAAAATACAAATATAAAATTTGACATTTAAATAGTAATAATATTTTACATGTAATATATATGTAAAATATATTTATTTTGTTATATTCTATGATAAATATATTAATTAAAATGTGTTTTATGTATTTATTATTATTATTATTATTATAAATATAGTATCAATAATATTAATATTTTTTATAAATATATTTATAACTAGTGTTGACTTTTTATTCTTATTTGTATTATAAATATAAAATAATTCTAATGTTATTAATATTTAAAAGTAAATGCATTAATATTATAAATATATACCAATATTTGACTATTTTTATATTCTATGATAAATATATTAATTAAAATGTATTATTTTTATCATTATTATTATTATTATTATTATTACAAATAATTATAATAAAATAAATAATATTGTTATAAATAGTTTTATGAATATAAATATTTTATAAATAGTATTGACATTTTATTCTTATTTGTATTATAAAAAAATGTAATTCATATTTAAAAGTAAATCTATTAATATAACTATAAACTAATATTTTACTATTGTTATTTGTATTATTAAATTAGAAATATTATTATTATTATTATATAATAGAAAATCTATTTAGAGTTAGTATAATATATTTAAAAGTATTGTACTTGTATTATTGTTCTGTTAAATATATTTCCAAATGTATTTGTCTTAATATTATTAGTATTTTTATTATTAGTATTTTATTCTTAAGAGTAAATATATGTGAAAATTAGTATGAATATATTTGAAAGTATTTGTTTGTTTATTTTTAAATGCACAAGTCATTACAAGTTACGTCGGCTTCATTATTAACTGAATTTGGTTTGATTGACAGGAGATGCAGAACGATCTGGACCGAGAGGCGTCCACCCTCCAGGAGCTAGAGGCGCAGAAGCAGGATGCTCAGGACCGGCTGGAGGAAATGGACCAGCAGAAGGCAAAGCTGGAAGACATGCTCAATGACGTACGACAGAAGTGCCAGGAAGAGTCGCAAATGGTGAGAAACCTTGAGAAGACAATATTACAAGATCCTCAGTGCCAGTAAACATTAAACACATCCAATTTCTTTCTGTTCAGATCTCATCCCTACAGTCCCAGATCCACTCGCAGGAATCTGACCTCCAGAGCCAAGAGGAAGAGCTGGGCCGGGCCAAGGCTGACCTGAACCGTCTGCAGCAGGAGGAAGCTCAGCTAGAGCAGAGTCTACAAGCTGGCAGGATTCAGCTAGAAACCATCATAAAGTCCCTCAAAGCCACACAGGATGAGATCAACCAGGTTGTGCCTTCAGAGCAGTTTATATTCAAACCACTAGGGGCGATGAACACCTAAGGATGTGCCTATTTTTAAATGCATTCATGCAAATATGGTTGCTTGTGGCATTAAAAGGCAGACACCAGAAACTTATGTGTCTAATAATGGCAGAAAAAAAAGTATGTAACGGATCAAACTGACCTGTGTGTATGATGCAGGCCCGGAGCAAACTCTCCCAGATCCAGGACAGCCAACATGAGATCAGTAAGAGCATCGAGCAGTACAGCAGCACTCTGAACGGAACCCACGGGGGCAGCATGACCAACCTGGCCGACATGAGCGAGGGCTTTCCAGAGAAGGAGAACGGCGGTTTTGGGGCTATGGTGAGACATTTTAGGTTGAATTTTAAGCTCCAGTCCGAATGTTGTACTCACAGTGGCAATAAGTGACATTAGATCATGCATGATTGTATATTTACTCTATTTATCTATCTGTCTATCTGTCTATCTATCTATCTATCTATCTATCTATCTATCTATCTATCTATCTATCTATCTATTATTGTACTTATGTTAATGATAAACATGTAAGTATTTCTATTTAAATGTATTTTATTTTATTATTAGCCTATAATAGCTGTTATAAAATATACTTTAAGGATTATTAACATATTTAATTAAATGCATTTAAACATATTATGTTATAATTTATAATTACAGTTATATAGATTATGCTTTGTATTATAATTATACATTTATTTATTAGTAATTTTTTGTATTATTGATATTAAAAATATGAAGTATTATTAATATTTTAAAATGCATTTGTAAATATTATATTAACGTAATATACTAAAACAGATAATATTTTATTTGTATAATAACTATCATGGTTATTGTAATTATATTAAATGTAGAAAGCATTTAGTATATAAAATACAAATATAAAAATGTGTAACATTTAAATATTACTATAATATTTTACATGCCATATATTATATTTTTTATAATATATAAGATTATTTCTTTATTTAATTTTATATTCAGTGGTGAATACATTAATTAAAATATAGTTGAAGTGTTGAAATATTTAGAAGTAATTTAGAAGTTTTTTTAATATATTGCAATAAGTAACATCAACATTTTATTATTTGTAATATAAATAATAAATATTTAGTGCTATTAATATTTAAAAGTTAATACATTTAAAATG
The DNA here is from genome assembly GCF_022985175.1 of Labeo rohita. Classification (NCBI taxonomy): domain Eukaryota; kingdom Metazoa; phylum Chordata; class Actinopteri; order Cypriniformes; family Cyprinidae; genus Labeo; species Labeo rohita. Next base: position 33,215,161 of record NC_066890.1, read on the forward strand.
TATTTTAATATTTCATATATATATATATATATATATATATTTTTTTTTTTTTTTGTTATATTCTGATAAATACATTAATACATTGTTTTTATATATTAATATATTTAGAAGTAATTTAGAAGTATTTTAATGTATCATTGAAAATATTGACAGTTTATTATTATATATAAACATTAAATATTCATAGTGCTATTAATATTTAAAAATTAATATATTTAAAAGTATATAAAAATATGTATATATGTGTGTGTTTATTTATATATATATATATATATATATATATATATATATATATATGTATATGTATGTATATATATATATATATATATATATATATATATATAACATACATACATATATGTATATATATATGTGTTTATGTTTTGCACAAAGTGTCTGCAAAATGACTAATACTAAATGTAATATTTATATAACTTAAAAAAGGAGAAAATATATACACAAATAAATGTATATTTGTATTATTATTCTTTTAAATGTAATACAACAAAAACACACTTTTGTATATAGTTATGGAATTGGTATTTTTATTTATTTAATATATAAATATTTGTTATATAATTGTTATACAAATAAAAATAATAATACAAAAACATGTATAAAAATAACACAAAATATAAAATCATTATTAAAGATAATAAAAAAAATAGCTATGTAGATATACACCCGCACACACACACTTTACATTGGAACAGGCCTGACTGTTTTTTCTAGTTTAAGTTTAAAACCCAGAGTATTTCTGAACAGTAATGAGTCTCACTCCTCATGTGATTGCGATTGAATTCCTGTTGACATTCTCTGGTTTCTGAGGGAGAACTTTGCTTGCTTTTCTTTCTGAATTATGCCTTGCATGCAAAGGTGCAATTTGGAAACCCAGCACTTTTAACAGAGCTTCTGATGTTATTTGGAACAGCTGAGGTGCTGGCTCAAACTGCAAATTGTAGGCACAAAAGACTGAAATTTAGACTTCGAGCTTCTTATTTCAAATATTTTTTTGTTCTCTGAATTGCTAGTACTTTCCATCTTCTCTCATTTGAGCTAGACATGTTCAGCTGGACCCCTAATATATTGTTGGCCTACTTCTTAGACATCTAGGTTAATAGATGAATCATAATCAACTATAAATGAATCTGACAACATTTCTACAGTGTCTTTGAAAAAGAAAATGCTCTTGCTTTTCAACATAAAACATAAAAATAGGTTCAGACATTGCAAATCAATGTTCTTACCTAAAACCTTCTATATAGGAGAATCAATAAAAGAGTGTGAAACCAAACATCTATGATCAACATGTTTGTTTAACCCCATTACAGGAAGACCCTTTCAAGGTGAAGACTGCTGTGTTCAACAGCGCCCCTCAGGAGATGCACACAGACCCCTTCCAGTCTGAAGACCCATTTAAAACAGACCCATTCAAAGGTAGATCATGTATTTTCTGCTCAAATGTAACACCTCCCTTCCATAGAGATCTAAGGGTCCTGATGTTATACTAACAGTAACTATGTTTGTGTCTACTTTCAAATTCCTGTTTACTGGTATTTGTGTGGCACATTTTTGGAGCCAAGCTTTTGAAGCCTTTGTAATGGCTGCTAAACACATCTCCCACTTTCGTTTTGTTTGTCACAGGTGATCCGTTCCAGAATGACCCGTTCTCAAAGCAGACGTCCACAGCTGCAGGTTTGAGCTTTGAATTTAAAAGTAGAGCTGTCAGGATTCCTCGATTCAGTTTGAGTACTCAATTAACCGTCGAGTAACCGACAAAATAACTGCAGTGACCCATTCCGCAGACGGGAATGCATTACGCTCATTATTAGACCTTTTTCCAAGGCTGCATGATATATTAAACCGATTTAAAAACCACAGTAAAGCATAATGCTATTGTGAATTCACAATCACCATGATTCAATTCAGGTTCAGTATGTGCGCTGTAATTATTTACATGCGTGCAGGTTACTTATCAGAGCAGTAAATAATGCTCCACACAAGCTGTTATCATTTACATGCGTCTCAAACTTCATCTCTGCATATTGCTGTGAGTTTGGGATTATTATAACGTTCATTTAGGAACACAACATACGCCATTTCGTCGGATTTGTTATGTAAATCGTTAAAAAACTTACACAAAGACAGGGGAATACATCATTATCTTTCTAAATATGCTAATTGTTTGTTGCAATTTTAAAATAATAGCTCAAACACTCTGAGTTTACACGTTTTGATGTCCACATATTCAAGAAATTACAGTGGCTGTAGCATTTTCGATAAAACAATTTCAATAAAACCATGATTAATTGCTTTTAATACTTTTAAGTAGGGGTGCAAAATGATTAATCGCAAATAATCGCATTCAAAATAAAAGTTTGTTTACATTCTATATCTGTGTGTACTGTTTGTTTAGTATGTATGTATATATACACATGTATATATTTTAAAAAATATTTGTATGCATATATATTTATACTTTCATATAATTTATATTATGTATAAATATAAATATTATTATTATTATTATTAAAAATCTAAGATTTTTCCTTAATACATGTGTGTGTGTGTATTTATATATACTTAATAAATATACACAATACATACACACATAGTATGTAAATATAAACCTTTATTTTGAATGTGATTATTCGCGATTAATCACAAAACGATTAATCGTGAATAATCGTTTTGCAGCCCTAAATTTAAGTAATTTTAAAGGCTGTTGTTTGCTGAGGTCTATTTGTATTGCCACAAACATTAAATTAATTATAATTACTCGATTAATCGTCAGAATAATCGACCGATTAATCGATTACCAGCCATACTTGGAAGATATCGTCAGTGCACGAGTTTCATGCATCAAATAGTACTGCATTACAAACGGCATTAATGAAAGCATATCTAAAGTAAAACACGGCAGGTGGAAGCACACACTGTCAAGCAATGTGCGCGTGTCTTGCGGCTTTCACACCGAACACGGAAACGGAACGCAAGGGCGGCTTGTTTCTGTGTCGACCAAAGCGCACGTGCCGCGGAGCGCACCACTGGCGTGCAAGCCGCTTCTCACAGAGCAAATTCCGTGCAATGAAGTCCGACACGTCTCTAGCGCTCATGCGGGGAAAAACAAACAAACTCAGAATCGATTCAGAATCATTGAAGAGAGAATCGCGATGCATCAGAGAATCTATTTTTTTTTTTTTCCTCCCACCCCTAATATTTAATGTACATATAGTATGCATGCTGCATCAGCTTAGTATCCATAATAAATCCATTCTAAAAAATGTGATTTTAAATTATTAGTATGCGTACTAACACATGTTCAGTCTGAATTAAAAAATGTAAGAAATGAAATTAAAGAATCATTAAAATATAAATGTGTAAATATACAACTTATTATAATATATTAAATATTAGATATAAAGTGTGTATATATTAGTGCTGTCAAGCGATTAATCGCATCCAAAATATGTTTTTGTTTACATAAAATGTGTGTACTGTGCGTATTTATTGTGTATATATAAACACACATGCATGTATATATCTAAAACAAAATGTTACTTAATAAAATATTTATATATAATATCAATTATATGTATACGTAAATACATGTAAATATTTTGTTATTATATACTGTATTTGTGTATATATCTCTGTGTGTGTATATATATATATATATATATATATATATATGGAGGAGATCTCGATTCAAACACCCACACGATCTTATTCCTGAATGACAACAATTTAGCTATGTCTATTAGGACTTTCACATCGCAAGTGTCAGTGGAGCGTGAGAAACACGTTTTGTCGCTGCTCATGTTAATGAGTCAGAGGGCCGGGGTAAATGTGAACGCAGAAAGAGCAACAGTCTTTTCAACCACATTATAATCATTATTTCTGTGTTACAGACATTTAGATAATAGAAGTACTGGGATAAAAGTTTATAGTTTGGGTATAAAAACTTATGTCTACAGTAGTGATAAAAACGAAACTATCTTGTGTGTATAGTAACGCTTAACCTCTTCCGCCAGGAGGTGGCGAAAACTGCCCGTTTAAAAAAAGTATGTCATTGAATCATTCATTCAGGAGATTCCAATAGTCAAACAAGTCTATAGTGAGACACTGACTCCTTCATTGAATGTTGTTTTTTTTTCTTTGTTTGTTTAAATGAATATATGTTTTTAAAAGACTTGAGCAATGAACAGTTCGTCAGAACCACCAGTAAATTACGTTATTTTGTTTAGTTTTCTAATCTTTTTTTCTCTAGAATCGTGAGAGAATCATGTTCTCCAATTTATTAAAAACAGCTAGGATTCTCAATTTATCCAGAATCGTGAAGCTCTTGTTTAAAAGTTGTTTATTACTGCATATAATTCATTAAAATGGAAGTTTAATTTCATAAAGTTCAAATGCACCTACATTTTTTTGTGTTTTGTCTTTTTCAGTTGAATAAAATACTATTTTCCCTATATATTTAATCATTGAGGATTTCTTAAGAAAAGTTTAAAAATCTCGTCTCGTCTCGTTCTCGTGAACACAGTCTCGTGTCTCGTCTCGTCTCGTGGGATAAGTGTCTCGTCACACCCTTAGTATGTATATATATGTATATGTGTATGTGTGTGTGTGTGTGTGTGTGTGTGTATGTGTGCGCCTCTACCAGTAAATTGCATTCTTAAAATAAATATGCTAATAAAATTTGCATTTAATTATAAATGCATTGTGAAATGCTTCTTGTTATTGATGCATATAAAGGTTCCCCTGTAAGACAATGTTTACGAAGGCCATATTTCATTTCAGTTTTTCATTAAAGACACCACAGTCCTTGCCCAAAGCTTCATGGTATTAAACATCATGTTCAGAAACCTTGGCACAGTTCTCTCTTGGTAATAAATGAGACTTTCAGTTCCCCAACTCTCATAAAATTAGGCTAAAGATAGATACAAGATAAAATGATATTATGTAAATGATGCTATTCAAATGCAAGTCTTTCCCATGACAGTTATAATCATATACAATCTATACAATCTTTCAGATCCTTTCGGTGGAGATCCTTTCAAAGAGGCCGACCCATTTAGGACCTCTTCTGAAGATTTCTTCAAGAAACCCTCTAAGCCAGACCCTTTCAGCAACGCCGATCCTTTTAGCAAAAGCGCCACTCTTCCCTCAAAGGTACACAGATGCATCAGACACATTATTCCCCGTTATTCTCAGACTTGTTTTTGAACTTTCTCCTCGCTTGTGTCTTGTAGAGTCATCATTTCTCAAGTAACGACCCCTTCAGCTCCACCAGCCCCAAACCAAAAGGCCAAGGTACTGTTTGCGTGCGTCTCTCACTTATTTAGCTGAATCATAACATCTCCGCCACACCCTTTCTTTGAAGATGCTGTGCAAAGATCGGCTTGTTCATCTCTGCATGCACCAGAACTTGAACCCTCTGAAACTGATCTGGTATCAGTTAAAACTGCCTTGTTTGAGGGACATGCTCGGGGTGCATTACACAACTCAAGCAAAGTGACACTTTCACACCTCGTGCCCAGTGGCGACACTTGTGTCTTTTTTTCCAAAGGCCACTCAGACAGCAGTGTGAGAGAACACGTGTGAAGAAGCTGTCAAAAGAGTTCCCATGCGATACGTCCGCTCGCAGGCCCATTTGGCTGCCTGAACGATGTGAAATTCCTCTGCTGTTTCAGTAAATGGTTAATGCAGCCTTCGGGTTGCAGCATTGTTGAACACTGAGGCGATGCCAGGAAATGCTCAACACGTTTTTTTTTTTCAAACCTGTGGGTTGAAGGCAAAAACAACAAAGACAACAAAGTGTTTTACATTTTTGTTTTGACTTTTTGAAATGGAAAATTAATACTCCTTTTTGGTTGCGTCAGTTTGCATTTTATTTTTAGTCCTGCTACTGTTGTGTGTAAGCCCCGTGAAGTATATATTTGACTAGATTCACTGACTTGATAAAATAAAATTAATTGAATATATTTCTTAAAAGTGCTCAGATGAGTACTTAAATGATATTTGACCATAATATTCTTTTAAATAAATAAAAATCTTTTATTTATTTATTTTCTTTTAATGTTATGGTAAAGTATTTTTTGGCCCATTTTAGTAGCTTACTATCTTTTTTTTTTTTTCAATTTAAATACTTGAAATAAAAACCTTTATTTTCAGATTTTTCTTTATTTCTTTATTTTAATCATTTTTTGATAACATCAAAAATAATTCAAAAAGTGTTCAAATAAATACCTCAGTGACCTTTGATGTTTATATTATTTATAAATCAATATACAAAAAAGTAATTCACTGACTCTTGACTATAATATTATTTTAAATAAATAAAAACCTTTTAATTATTTATTGTTATTTAATTAATTAATTATTATTTTCATTTATTTGGTGACTTCGAGTAGCTTATTTTCATTTTAGGTAAGTAAATAAAAGGTTTTTGTTCTTTAAATAAAACCTTTTTATGTTCTGATTTTTTTTTTTAAAGTATTTTTTAAATTTTAGTATTTTTTTTTTTTTTTTTTTTTTTTACATTTGTTTTTTTTTTTTTTTAATTAAAAATAATTTAATAAAAATGGTTGAATAAATACCTCAGTGACCTTTGATGTTTTGTATTATTTTTAAATTAATTAGTAATTATGTACTATTTTCATGTAATATTATGGTGAAGTGTCACTTTCAGTATCTTATTTTCATTTTTATTTTAAAAAAAATGATCTTTGATGTTTGCATTATTTTTTTATACTTTTTTGTTTACTTTTATTAGCTCTCATTTAATATTATGGTGAAGTGTTACTAAAGTATTTATTCTGCCACTTTTAGTAGCTTTTTTTCAAATTTGGATAAATAAATAAAATGCACTTGTACTTTAAATAAAAACATTTTTACTTTTTTATTTTTTTTATTAAAATAAAAAATAATTCAATAAAAGTGGTCGAATAAATACCTCGGTGACCTCAGATGTTTATATTATTTTTAAATAGTTAACAGAATAATAATAATTCTCTGACTCATGACCATAATATTATTTTAAGTAAATAAAAACCTTTTATTTATTTATTTATTTTTATTTAATATTATCATTAAGTGTTGCTTAATTATTTATTCGGCCATTTTTAGCAGCTTGTTTTCAATTTCAATGAATAAAACATGCATTTGTACCTTTTTATTTTCTGATTTTATGTTTTTTTTTTTATTAAAATAAATTCACCGAAAATGGTCAAATAAATACCTCCGTGACCTTTGATCTGTATTTTATTTTTATATTAATACAAATATTTTTTTTTTATTTTTAAAGTACCATTGTGATCAAGTATCGCTAACTCTTAATTTTTTTAATTTTTTTTTTTTACTACTTTTCTTGGCCACTTTTATTTCATTTCTTCTCAATTTCAATAAATGAAATAAAATTATAATTAAAATGTTTTATTTTCTAGTATTTATTTTTTTAAATAATTCAATAAAAGCGGTCAAATAAATACCTCAGCGATCTTATTTTTAAATTAATAAAAAAAAAATTTAACCACTTATACTGACACAGTAAATAGGAAAACAATATGAAATTTCAGTGTTAATTCAAAAACGACCCCTTCTCATATATTCTAAGAACATCTAACAGACTTTTTCCATCTTCTCAATCTCGCCTGATTGTTTTTCTCTGCCAATTCCAGATTTCTTCGGCACTTTGGATCCATTCGGAAGCAGCTCGTTCGGCAGCAACAGCGGCTTTGCAGACTTCAGCCAAATGTCAAAGGTAGCAACACCTTTTTCACAATATACATCTGCATTTTAAGCATAGTGGAACTTCACTTTCTCACGCTTTTGCAAGATGACATTTGTAAGATGTGGTTTTGATTGATGTCCCGATCATAATTTGCGCGGTTTGCACCTTGTGTGTCTGATAATGGCCCACCGCTTCTCCTTTCCCCTGCGATTTAATTTAGGGCTTTGTAGACGACCCTTTCAGCCGAAAACAAGACATGCCAGCTCTCCCGCCCAAGAAAAGCGTACCACCACGACCCAAACCACCCAGCGGTAAGCTTTTCACGCCCAAACAACAAACACTGACCCTTTTCAAAAGGTTTACATTCATACGTGACCATATAAGGTGCTAGCATCTACGTAAACGTTTACTAAAACTACACAGCTATTTGTCAGAGTAAAAAAAAGTAGTCAAAACAAGCTATCTAAACAGCTGACATGAAAGACCTGGGGAATGTTATTTGGGTGGATCTTTCTCTGTTTTAGCACTCACGTTTAAAAAGACAAATCTTCAAAGTGTAACATCACCTCATCTCTTTTAACTCGTTTGTCAGCAGTGAAAGCAAAACAGCTTTGAACAAGAAAGTTGTTGACCGCATCTCACACGTTCACCTGGTAGAAGTCTTTTATTAAGCTCTCGAGAAGCTCAAGAAAACGGAATTTTCACTGTCCATGATATCTAAGACTTCCTCCATCAGTTGTCAACAGGAAACTGAGGTGCTTAAGCTTTTTTTAGTTAGTTTTTAATGCGCAACGGCGCAGTCAATTCTCCATCCAACTCTGAAACGGTGCACAACGAACCTGAATAGAAGGTAAATTTGTCACTTGGAGAAAACGAAACCTGCGTCGTTTCCTCTCTGCACACGGCAGTTGGAGGAAAAGGCGAATCTCTGCAACTCACTCGTTTTTTTTGCAACAACATGTTTTTTCATCCTAGAAAACAAGGGAGTGCTTTCCTGGTGTAACCGAGGTTTAAAATTTGGTGTGGAGGTTTGTTTGGTGCACTTAGGGTGGTATAGCTAACATGCTTCGATGATCTGCGGTTAGCCTGCACTGCCAGCATCATGCGAAGATCTACACACCCCTCCCCACTTCCTCTATATATGTGTGTGCGTGTGTGTTTAAACACTTTTGGTGGGTAGTGTGGCCTAGTTGCCACAACCATTTACCATGAGTATTTCACATTTTACTTTTGTTCTTCTCTCAAAAGCACATTTAGAATAAAAGTTAAATTGTTTATAGCATAAAATGTCATTTTTTTTATAGCAGTTGTGGGCGTAACGGCAATAGCGATGTAATCAAAATGAAAAGAAACATCAAAATAGGTTGTGTTTTGCTAATTAATGTACTGTTTGAAAATGTATTTGTTGTGAAATTGAAAATGTGTTAGTTTTTGTTAACACAGCGTATTATTGAAGAGCATGGCTTGTTTTTGACCTCGTTCCCTCAGCAGGGTGGAGACTTATTTTGCGGTTTAGTATTCCGTTTACTGACAGAAAGAAACTGATTGCTGGTCTGGTATAAATAACAGCCCTATTGAACATGCGGTTAACACCTTTAGAGGAACCAGCAACCAGTACAAGTTCTCACGAGTAAGTGAATGCCAGTCTCGGCAAATGGTGCAAGAGAGGGAAAAAAAAGAAGTGTGCATAAGCGTTTTTTAAATTCGAAGATCCTTCCTGCAAATTTTCTATAATAAGCAAACTGTTTGTGCAAAGATTCTGCTGTTCTGTAAAACAATAGCAGCACGTGAACCATATTTAGTGCTTTTGTTGGGCGTGTGTAGAAAGATGCAGAAATGTCAGTTTTGTTTTGAATTGAGACCGAGTTACCGCATCTTACACGCTTGAACCACTGTGGGTTTTTTGGTTGAGCTTCGGAAGGATATGTGCAGATGACAAGTGTTTGATAATTAATTATTTAAGATTATAATATAAATTTGTTACGTTTAACAAGGAATTACATTAGTGTTCAAAATTTGCAGTTGGCGAGTTTTTTTTTTTTTTTTTTTGAAATGTTTATTTCCAAAAATGTTGAAAAAGTTTTTTATGCTCAGCAAGGCTGCATTTATTTTATTTAAAGTACAGTGAAATGATAGTATTTTGAAATATTTTTACAATTTAAATATGTTTTCTGTTTTCTTGTATTTTAAAGTGTTAATTATTCAAAGCTGAATTTTCAGCATCATTACTCCAGTTTTCAGTGTCATATGATCTTTTAGAATTATATATTTTATGGAAACATTTTTTAGGATTCTTCAAATGCAAAGTTCAAAAGAACAGCACTTATTTGAAACTGAATCTTTTGTGACATTATAAATGTCTTTCCTGACACTTTTGATTTAATGCTTCCTTGATTAATAAATATCAAGTTGTTTCCAAAAATATTAATGTTATATATTATAATCTTTATTATGCTTTATTGAATGTTAAAACATGTCTTGAAATAATCACACAGTATATATTGTATGATGCTTAAGCACTGGTTTTCTTTTGCTTTTGTTAACTGGGTGGGGTGTTGTAGTGGTGTAGTGGTTAAAAATCTGGGTGGTAACCAAAACGTTGTAGGTTCAAACGCCACAAATCAGTTTTTTAAAGGTATAGTTCATCCAGAAATTAAAATTCTGTCGATCATTACTCACCCTCATGTCATTTCAAACCCGTTAGACCTTCGATTAAAACGAACTCTGATGCGATTGCTCTGTTAGTGTGGTTCACTTGAGTAAGTGTGAACGCTGCCATCCGAACCCTGTTATGCACCAAACAAGCAGATTGAGACTGCTAAAAAGATGGGTCTCAGTCTGCTTCCAAAGAACTCATGTCATTCCAAACTCATAAGACTTTTGTTCATCTATGGAACACAAATTAAGGGTGTGTTCACACTTGTCATGTTTGGATCAATTAAAACAAACTCTGTTGCAATTGTTCTGTTAATGCGGTTCATTTAAATGAGTGTGAACGCTGCCATCCGAACCCTGGCGCACACCAAACAAGTGGACTGAGACTGCTAAAAATACGGGTTTCAGTCTGCTTCCAAATAAACTCATGTCGTTCCAAACTCATAAGACCTTCGTTCATCTTCAGAACACAAATTAATTGACCGAGGCTGCTAAAAAGATGGGTCTCGGTGCGCTTCCAAATGAACTCTGGTGCGGTTCAAATTAAATATGAACGCAACAAGGACCAAATACTTCTAAATGATCCAAAAACATGAAGTCATGACAAGATGCGACGCTATGCGACACGATTTCATGAAGAGAACAATCCAGTGAATGGGCACTTTGATGTCATATACTTGCTTTAAGGGCGTGTTCACACTTGTAATTTGGTTTGTTTGGTTCATTTGGTCCGGACCAAAAAGGAAAATAACAGTGTCTTTGGTCCGTGTTGCATTCATATTTATTCAAACTGCACCTGAGTTTGTTTGAAAGCTTTTAGTTTTTTTCGAAATTTACATCATTCAACTCGACCAATCAGGTTGTGAACGTATTGCTATTCCTTTAGGTTCGGTATCTTTAGGTTCACTTTCAAAAATGCCAGTGTGAATGCTAAGCAGACCAGGACCAAATGTAAAATTTGTATAATTTTTGGTCCGGACCAAATGAACTAAACGAACTGAACTAGAAGTGTGAACACACCCTAAGATATTTTTAAAGAAATTCAAGAGCCTGCATAGACTACAACGTAACTACCTCATTTGAGGCCCAGAAAGGTAGTAAGGACATTGTTAAAATAGTCCATGTGACGTCAGTGGTTCAACCATAATTTTATGAAGCTAAGAGAATACTATTTGTGCACAAAGAAAACTAAAATATTGTCACATGGACTATTTTAACAATGTCTTTACTAGGGCTGCTCTCTAATAGTCCAGTACTTGTTAGTCGACGAGAAGAGGCTTGGTCGACCAAAATTTTATTAGTTGCACATTCTGTGACGAACAAATCATTAATAGTTGGTCTTTGTGCTAATACGGTATATTGCGAAGGACATTTAAACACTCACCTATCATTCATCGCCCTAAAAATGGCTTATCATCTGAATTATGTAAGTAGCAACAACTATACATGGCTGCTCAGTCTAATGTTAATCTAGAAAAAGGTTGTGCGGAGTCTGGAAGCTGAACATGAGCTCGCTATGCTGGTGCAGTCACTTGCACTTAAAATACTGTCATTTTTGGCCATACAGATTAGAGTAATACATCTTTCAAATCTGTGAAGACTGTTTATTTGTAAAATAATGAAAGCAAACAGGGTGCGCTTTTTGCTATCTCGGTCTCCTTTAACTTGAGCGTGAAACTCCAAAACTCTGTGCATACTTGCCTTACAGACATGGAAAAATATATCTATAGGGAGTGAAATGTCTACTTTCAAATGAAGTGATTCATATGGAAAAAAAAATGAAGAGTTCGGATGCAAAACCAGCTAAAAGCCATCTCAAAAATGAGGTAAAGATACTGAGTGAATGCTCCTGACACATAATATACGTCCATCAAATACTTTTACTTCAAACTCGCTAAATTCCAGCCTCAGCCCAATCAGAAGTACCAGTACTTACATAGAAACCTATACAAAGTAGCCAGAAAGAAATGCTCATTTTAAAGAAATACGTCAGATGGATTTAGAGGCTTTTGCATCTGAACTCTTCAGATATTCTTCAAATACTTCAAATATTCAACCGCTGGCTTAAACACTCAAAAACTGTTGTTTTTCAACAGGTAAAAGCACTCCAGTAAACGTGCCCGGATCTGCCGATTCAGCCAAGACGAGCGACCCCTTCCAGCCCTTCAGTGCGGACCCCGCTGATCCATTTCAGAGTAAAAAGGGGGTGGGAGATCCGTTTAGTGGCAAAGACCCGTTTGCTCCATCTGCCTCAAGTAAAGCCTCTAAAGACTCTTCATTGGGTTTTGCAGACTTCAGCTCTGTAAGTTGAGCTTAGTGATACTCTTCTCTTGTCCGGTCCACTTGTTTCTTTCCAAAATCGAAATAAAACCCAACCAACAAACTAAAAAAAAGTGCTTTCTAGCGATCATCCGTGAGGTTTCCTAGAGCAGACCGCACCATTGGCTTCTGTATCGCTCAGTCTGTCGCCTTGTGCCGGCTACTCATTTATTTTCCTTCATGTCTGCAGTCCATCTATCTGTGATTAACTCACCAACGCACAGAATTCTGGATAATAAGCCCTAATCAAGCAGCCAGACATCATCTCTATCTCTTTCAGTGACTCAAATACAGTTGTTTGTGGTGCACATGGCTATGATGTCATCTGTCGTTTTGCTCAGCATTTGCATGGGCTTGTGGGAAGAGGAGCGGTCACACTTGGTGATACCAAGCGCTCTCGGCTAAGCTAATGTGGCTTCTCGCTGTTCTGTGACTTTTTTGTCTCATGTTTTTCAAAGGAACACTATTCAGGCTGCATCTGTCATTCAGAAGCAGTTAAAGTAAGTCTTGATTTGAGTGTACTTCAAATCAAGATGAGTTTAGTTTATGTTAATTGTAGTTTGGTGGTAAAGAGAAAGCATTTTGCAAAAACCTGCATAACAAGGTTAAAATTCATATAGCAGCTTATCAGATATTTTTCAGTTTGCTTGTAAATTTAAACATCAGTGTTTATCATTATGTGCACAGTGTCAGTATTTTGCTTCTTATCTAATACAAATGCAAGTTTTGTTTTCATAAAATGTTGGTGTTTATACAAAAATCGTATATATGTGATGTCGGTATTTCCGCTTAATCGTCTGCAAAGAGATAAAAGAAACCTATGTTTCGTAAGCATCACAAAAATGTGTTTGCTCAAACAAAATGCCAGTATTTAAAGTATAATCAATATGCTCGATGTCAGTATTTTCACTATATAGACAAGAGTGTGGGCCTTCTGATCACCTGTGATGAGAAATGTTCATTTCGTTAACACAAACGTTCGTTAGCTTGAACAAAACGTCAGTGTTTAGTGTTATTGATGTGTCTGATGTCAGTTTTGTCACTTTGTCTGATTGGCTCATAAGAGAAACATGCGTTTACCTGCATTCTTAAAGGGATAGTTCACCCAAAAATTAAATGGTGTCATTAATTACTCACCCTCATGTCGTTCCAAACCCGTTAGACTTTCGTTTAACTTTGGAACACAAATTAAGATATTTTTGATGAAATCCGAGAGCTTTCGGATACGTTCAAGTCCCAGAAACGTAATAAGGACATTGTTGAAATAGTCCTTGTGACGTCAAGGGTCCCACCGTAATTTTATGAAGATACAATACTTTTTTGTGCGTGAAGAAAACAAACATAATGGCTTTTATGTCCTTACTACCTTTCTGGCCCTTGAATGTTTCAGTTGTGTTGCTGTCTATACAGGGTCAGAAAATATCTTAATTTATGTTTCGAAGATAAACGAAGATCTTACAGGTTCGGAACGACATGACGGTGAGTATTTAATGACAGAATTTACATTTTTGGGTGAACTATCCCTTTAAAGATCAGTGTTGTAGTATACTCAAGGTTCATAATATCAGTGTTTTCATCTCAAATCTAGCTAGTTTGTTTATTTAAACAACACATCAGTGTTTATTTTTTAACCTGATTATCTATTGTTAGTATTTTCGCCTATGGTCCGCAAAGTAGGACCATCGAATCGTTTATTAAAAGAAATGTCAAGTCACGATTTTTTTAAATCTTAAAAACATTAGTGTTTGTAGCATTATTAAAATTTGTGTTTTCATCTCAGTTGTTGATAGTTTGTTCATTTGAACAAGAAAGTCAGTGTTTATTATTTAACCAATGTGTCTATTGTCAGTATTTTAGCCTCATTGTCCACAAAGTTGGACCGTCTGATCGTTTTCTAACAGAAATGTAAATTTTCTCGTATGATCCTGCAGCAGTTTCAACTACACTGTAAAAAACTATTTGTTGAGTCAACTTAAAATAATTTGTTACCCAGCTGCCTTAAAATTTTAAGTTCAATCAACTCAGAAACATGTTTAGTCAACTTGAAATGTTAAGTTGTACTAAGTGACAACTTAGATATTTGAGCTCATTTAACTTAAATTTTAAGGCAGCTGGGTAACAAGCCCAGCTTTTAAGTTTAACAAACCAATTTTTTTGTATAGTCAACTCAAATATAAAATAAAAGTTTCACTTCGTACAACTTAAAATTTCAAGTTGACTTAACTTAACATTTTAAGGCAGCAGGTAACAAATAATTTTAAGTTCACTCAACAAATTGTGTTTTGTTTTGTTTTTTTTACAGTGTACAAGAAACGTAAGTTTCGTTAACATCGCGAACATTCGTTCACTCAAACAAAATGTCAGAATTTTATTAGAAACTAAACTTTCTTGTGCTTTTGTTGGTTCTCTTTCTTTCTTCCTTTCATCAAACAGCTCATCCTTGTATTAGACTCTTTCTAAACGAGCTCTGGTTCTCACCGTTCTCTTATCAGCCATCAGGTCATATTTCAAGAAGTGTGGGAAGCTTGTATTTACACATCTGCCTTGTGGTCACACTTCCACGAGTTAGTAGAACTAATCATCATCAGGATCTTATCAACCAATGTATTTTCTAACTCACTTCAACCTCCTTGTGTTTGAAATCGCACTTAAGGTTTAGTAAACTTGTTTACTAAAGGAGGAGAATTGAGGTCAGAGTATTCAGATATTTCGTTTCTGAAAGTCGATTAGGGACGATCGTTTGACGTGGGAAGTGCCAGTATCACTACTCAGCTCTCAGGCTGTCGTTTTCCTCCGCATGGGATCACTGTGCGCTCCATGCTGCAAATCAGCTTGATCCTAGAGCCACAATGTTTGACGTAGCATCATCTTCATACGCCCTGCCTCCTGTCCTTAGTATCGCTGTGCATGACTTGGGTGCAATAGACCTGCTAAACCATCTCTGATTTGTTACGTGACCAAAAGCTCTCTGGAAGAAGGATTATTGCAAGTTTTTTTTTTATACAAATAGAAAAAATACAAATTTTTTTTTGGTCATTTTAACAGACTTCTTTTTACTTTTTTTGGTATTAAACCATTTATTTTAAACAAATTATAATTAAGTTGAAGTTGTTGATGCGTGTGATATTACAAAATAAAAAATGAAAAAGGTTGGTTTAGCAATGCTCTCATTCACCTGTAGTCAACTTAGTGTGCATGTTATGTTGCATATATTACGCCTATATGTCACTGTACACGATTTGAAGCTCTCAATTGAAAAAGCTTTGTAATGTCTTTTCCTTCTGTCATTATCTTGCTGCACGAGATCAATGCATGTTCATTCTCCTGTCCATGACATCATTCGCTATTAACGACCAATTAAAAAAGGTCTATCATGAGTCATCAGTGGTAGTGGTCTGTTGGTGTCCAATCAGCTTTTGTGTGCGTGCGTGTGCAGTTCGGTGGATGGTTGCGTGGTAGTTTGGTGTAAATCTCTTTTGTGTTTTTTTTGTAATCCATTCCTCTCTTGCAGGAACTGAGCGAATCAAGGTAAGATCTGTCTGAAAATGTGGCGACTTTTTCTTGTTTTTTGCCATTTTGCTGTCACAAATGAAGGTCACTGAATAATTAGACAGAAATGTTCATGCATGCTTTGACAAGTTTTGCATTTGTACACGTGCGAGATCAGAACTACACACTTTTAACCCTTGTGCTGTGCTGAAAATATATAATAATATATATATAATATAATTTGGTGTTCCCATTCAAAAATGGCCAGCCTTTTAAAAACTGCTTGTAAATTTCTTATAATTCAATGTTATTACCAATTTTTGGATTGTTTTTTTTTGTTTGTTTTTAACTTGTTTCAATTAGCACAGGTTTTGTACTTCTTTTTGTAGTCTCAACCTCAGATGTTACGCCAACAAAACATTGGCTGAATGTTTCATTTATATGGCACACAAAAGTCATCAGATTGGTTAAATTATACAGGATTTCCAGGAGACGTGTGTGTCGCTTTCTTTAATGTTCCACCTTAAAAACAAAGATGGCAGGACGCCAAGCACTCTCATTTAAGAAGAAAGCTGTTGTGTTTACAACTATGACAGCTGAACGCTTGTCTGGATTTTCAGAAGTATGTGAAATACATAAAATTCACAAGATAGACTCTTTAAAACGGTCTGAAAGTTTTACATTTCCACACCACTAAACGTGGCACAAAACGAACGTGATTGGTTGCTTTACCTGTCAGTCATATGGCCTCTTGGGTGGTACAAAGTGGCTGTGCAAAACTACAAAGAAACAACAAAAAAAAACAAAACCTGTGCTGTTTGAAAGAAAACAAGTTGATAAGATTGAACGCAATATTTGGTAATAATTTAGCATAGCAAGAAATTTCTACACTGTAAAAAACAATTTGATGAGTCAACTTAAAATAATTTGTAACCTGGCTGCCTTAAAATTTTAAGTTCAGTCAACTCAAAAAAAAAAAGTTCATTCAACATGAAATGTTAAATTATACTAAGTGACAACTTAGGTATTTGAGTTGAATCAACTTAAAATTTTCAAGGCAGCTGGGTTACTTAACCATCTGTTAAGTTTAGCAAACACAAATATCTAAATTGTTACTTAGTACAACTTAACATTTCAAGTTGACTAAACTTATTTTAGTTTACTGAACTTAAAATTTTTAAGGCAGCAGGGTAACAAATTATTTTAAGCTGACTCAACAAATTGTGTTTTTTATTTTTTACAGTGTATGCAATTTCTTGTAGACTGGTCATTTTTGATAAAAATAAAATCTTCTCCAGATCAAAATAATCACAACATAAGGGTTAAATTGATTTCATTTAATCTCTCGTTAGCAGATATTGAGAAAATTGATTTCGGTGTTGGTAACAAATTCAGAAAATGGGGATGTACATTGAATAATGAATCCGTATTCGGAAAGGCATGGAAAACGAATAACGCATTCTACTGAACCACTAAAAGGACATGGTTAGCTGCTTTTTAGCGGTAGCTTGTTACATTTCAGAATAAACAATTTCACTTACCACATAAACAGAGTAAAGAGAGATGGCGGATAATACAATGGCGAATGATTTGCAGATTGTGAGCACCACTGACAAAAATGTAATATTGTGTATGTGGTAAGTACTGCCACTCCATCGTATAAACCGAATACTTTTGTTTGAGAATTTTGAAAGTGAAAGTAAAAAGCGACCGCACTTTCAAAAGCAATTTTAATGTGGCACATATTAATAGCAGCTCCCTGATGCCCAAAATTTATATGTAATATAATTACCCAACGATATAATGATTAATTGCAAAAAAATCACATACAAAATGTTTTTGTGCCTATACTGCATGTATTTATTGATTTGCATATATTTATGATAAAATTGCAAGAGAAAGCATTGAAATTAGTGCTGTCAAATGATTCATCGCGATTAATTGCATCCAAAATAGACGGTTTTTTTTAAACGTGTATACTGCATATATTATCGATTTGCATGTATTTGTGATATGATTTCAAGAGAAAGCATTGAAATTAGTGCTGTCAAATGATTAATCATGACTAATCGCATCCTAAATAAGTTTATGTAATATGTGTATACTGCAGTCAGTCGATTAATAGCGAGTAATCAGTGTATTTACTGTGATTAATCAATTTGACAGCACTAATTGAAATATATTTCCTCGATTAATAGAGATTAAGACCAATTAATAGCGATTAAGCGATTAATCTGTATGTTTACTGTGATTAATCAATTTGACAGCACTAATTGAAATATATTTCCTCGATTAATAGAGATTAAGACCAATTAATAGCGATTAAGCGATTAATCTGTATGTTTACTGCGATTAATTGATTTGACAGCACTAGTTGAAATATATTTTCTCAATTAATAACTATTAAGACCGATTAATAGCAGTTAAGTGATTTAATCAGTATATTTACTGCGTTTAATCGATTTGACAGCATTTGTTTTTATCTAGCTATCTTTGTCTATCATTCGTTTCTTCATTCGTGCATTCTATCGTTTATTTTTATTCATTCTGTCATTTGTTCTTGTTCTATCATTAGTTTTTATCTGTCTTTCTATTGTTCGTTCGTTCATTCTTTTGTTTTGTTTATTTTTGTTAATTCTGTAATTTCTTTGTATTTGTTGTGTCGTTCGTACCTATTGTTTGTTCATTCTTTCGTTCTGACGTTTATTTTTGTTCATTCTATTTTTTGTTTGTTCTAGCGATCGTTTCTATCTATCTTTCGTTCTGTTTATTTTATTTGTTCGTTCTCTCTTGTGTTTGTTCTGTTTATCGTTTTATCTATCTATCTGTCTATTATTTGTTTGTTCATTCTTTCGTTCTGTCGTTTATTTTTGTTCATTCTGTCATTTGTTCCTGTTGTTCTGTCGATCGTTTCTATCATTCATTCATTAGTTCGTTCATTCTTTCGTTCTTTTTATTTTAATTGTTTGTTCTCTCTTCTGTTCTGTTTATTGTTTTATCCATCTATCTATCTATCTATTGTTTGCTTGTTCATTTTTTCGTTCTGTTGTTTATTTTTTTTATTGTTTGTTCCATCGTTCATTTCTGTTTATCCGGTTCATTCATTCATTCGTTCGTTTTCTTAGTTAGCTCATTCATTTTTTCGTTCTGTTTGTTTATTGTTCGTTCCATCTCTTCAGTTTCACGGATTAAAATATACTTTCTCGATTAATAGTGATTAAGAGGTTAATTAGTATATTAACTGTGATTAATTGATTTGACAGCACTAATTGAAATAAATTTTCTCCTCCCATCTATCCCATACCTTTTAGGGGTTCTGTAGTACACGGAACTTCCTTTCCGAACACGGTATTCAGATTTGGGCACATCCCCATTCACAAAAAGTTTCGAATGGTCTTCTAGATGCTCACATCATTGGTCGATTCAACGTCAAATGGATTGGTGCCACTAATGGCACAAAAATGACACACTTCATGTCTTGTGATCACTTCCCAATGTTACGATTGAAACTTTTTTTTGGTAAAATGTGGATTTATTATTTCTATAGCCATTTGTATGTATGCAAACATGTGTCTATCTATCAATTTAGTACATTTAAGCTTGATTTTTAAAGCAAGTTCAGACCACAGCTTGACCACAGTGATTCACACCATTGTGCAATCCCCAATTTGGGACCAATGGCTCTTAACGTGGCGTGTTCCTGTTTTTCCGGCCCAGTTTGGGAATGAAGCCCAGCAGATGGAGTGGGCAAAGCGGGAAAGCGAGAGAGCGGAACGGGAGCGGCTGAAAAGACTCCGCCAGCAGGAGCAGGAAGACCTGGAGCTGGCCATCGCTCTCAGCAAGGCCGAGATGTCCAACGCCTGACCGCCTTCCCCTCAGATCCACCCTTCTGTACACTACAGCGACGATTGTGTGCGTGCGTGATGGACCAAGATAAAATACATGCAAGACCGTTAAACCTCTGTCCCTTTGTGTTCATGTGCAGGAGGGCGGCCTGTGGTTTGTGATTCAGCTAATTCACTCGACATGCACTGCATTAACCTCTCAGATGGAGTATATAGTTTATTTAAAGTGTATTTGTGTGTGTAAATGTGCATCAACAGAGCCATGGACGTTTGAAGACCGTTAGCGGTCTCTGCAGATCATTATCTCCACTGGTTGGGAAAAAAAGGGACTGAGAAACCGCTAAGAAAGTTGCATTTGGATCCCAGGTAGGGTCGAAGCAGAAACTTGAATTACCGACGCTACACTCCCTCCTTTCGAGCCCTCGAGCAAGGCACTTAATTCCAGGTTTCTTCTTGAATTCATTTGCTGTAAGCGTACTGTAAGTCGATTTGGATAAAGAGTATCTGCTAAATGATAACTTTTACTGGCTCTGGCTGTAGTCAGTATGGTACACACTGGAATTACAGCAGCGCCTGCAGACTAAACGTCTGTGAGGAGCTCTTGACGTGACGTAAAGCTGAACGAACGACAGTGTGATTCTGGTAGTGTCGTTTGAGAGAGCTGTTTGATTCAGAAGTGAACTCGTTTTTTTTTTCGTAGTACTGTTCAGAGAAGAAGGTTCAGCAAAGCTTCTACAATTGCACTGATTTATTTTATTTTATTTTAAGTTTTTTCCCATGTTAGAAGGTTTAGCTGATTAACACCACTGCAGGACTCAACAGTAAGGATTTTTTATTTTTTTTTGTTGGCCCTATTTTTAAAATATTGGCTAAAAATATTTTCTTCAAAACATTTTGTCGTTATATTATTTGTTCCATCTGTCGTTCGCTGTGTATTGTTCTGTCTGTTTGTTTGTGCTATATCTTTAATTCTGTTCACTCTGCTTTCTCGATTATCTATCGTTCGTTCGTTTGTTCGTTCATTCTGTCGTTTCTTTTTATTGTTCGTTCTGTCGTTTTTGTTCTATCATTTTTTTTTTATCTGTCTCTCTATCATTCATATCTTCATTCTTGCATTCTGTTGTTTATTTTTATTCTTTCTGTCATTTGTTCATGTTTGTTCTATCGTTAGTTTATCTCTCTATCTATCAATCGTTCATTCTTTCATTTTATCGTTTTTGTTAATTCTGTAATTTCTTTGTATTTTTTCTATCGTTTGTATGTATGTATCTATCTATTGTTTGTTTGTTTATTCTTCGGTTATTTTGTTCATTCTGTCATTTTATTTGTTCTGTCGATTGTTCCTATCTATTGTTCGTTTGTTCTGTTGTTTATTTTATTTGTTCGTTCTCTTTTCTGTTTATTGTTTTATCTATCTATTTTGTTCATTCTTTCGTCTTGTTGTTTATTTTAATTGTTCATTCTGTCATTTTTTTTATTGTTTGTTCTATCATTCATTTCTATTAATCCAGTTCATTCGTTCTTTCGTTCATTCATTCTTTTCTTAGTTAGCTTGTTCATTCATTCGTTCTGTTTATTTTTATTGTTCGTTCTCTCTTCAGTTTCATCTTTGTTCATTCTTTCGTTTATTTTTTGTTTATTCTGCCATTTGTTGTTCTTATTGTTTGTTCTATTGTTCGTTTCTATCTATCTATCTATCCATTTGTTCGTTCGTTCATTCTTTCCTTCTAATTTTTATTTTAATTGTTTATTTATTGTTTTTTTTTCTGTTATTTGTCCTGTATTGTTTGTTCTTTTTTAGTCTGTCTGTCTATCTATCTATTGTTTGTTTGTTCATTTATTTGTTTGTTCATTCATTCTAACGTTTATTTTTATTGTTTGTTCTGTCATTTGTCCTGTATTGTTTTTTCTTTTTGTTCTATCTATCTATCTATCTGGGTGTCTATCCTTCCTTCCTTTGTTTGTTTGTTTGTTCAATCTGTCGATCATTCTCTTTGGATTGATGTACAAGATCAACACATCTTGTATATCAATCTTGTACAGATCTTGGGATTTGAAAACGTTTTCACACTGGCACATCTTTTGAGCCAACCTTATCGTTGAGTCCTGCACTGTGGTATAAAATTTGGTTGCATAAACAAAAACAAGCGCCTCCATGATATGTATGTATTTGTTTACTATTTAGATATGTATACTTATTGTGTATCTGCATAATCCGCGGACCTGAAAGCACAATTCTTACATTGTGCTAGATAGTAAAAACACTTTTGTTTTAATCTATAAATATACCCGGATTTTCAGTTATTTGTAATCTGCGGAACAGATTTAAATGCGTTAAAATGTTAAACAGAGTCTGGATTACTAAACACCCGTTGGTCACTGAAAGCACAATCAATTTAGCCTAAATAACATGGCAATGTACACTTCAGGTGCAAGTGCTGTTGTCATTTATTGTTTGCTTAACCCTAATTTTTATTCAGTATTAATTTGACTTGAACGTTTTGGTGACGGTACATCCTGGCACATGTCAAACCTGTGTTTTTGTACGATTTAATAATCGTACTACATAACAATACACACTTTTTTTTTTTAATGTACCATCTACTGTTATTTTTAACAGTAGATTCTTTATTTGGTACTATTAACATTTTTATCTGTGATTTGTATTCATTCATCAAACCTCGGATCATTGGAATTGCTGTTCGTTACGGTAAAAATGTCCTACGCAATGATTGATGCTCTTGTCCGACGTTGTGGAAACAAATGCTGTTTAATGTTAAGACGAACAACTGTGACATATCTCATTACACTGCTAACTTTCAGCTACGTCATCTTTCTGTCACTTTTTTTTTAAGTCTGTTCCTCTTTTTTCTTTACTTCCAATCAGCTTGTGTTGTTTTGGCCGCAAATAGCTGCTCGACACTTCTTGGTCATGTTAGTGTCACACTAAAACAGTGTTACTTTGTCTTATTTAAAGTATGTCAAATGTATTAGTTGGAGCCTAGCTCACACTGAAACTCAAACCGATTTATGTGATTCCAGTACTACACTAATCTTCAGTCAGTTGAGCGTTTTAACAAAACTGATTGTCTTCAGGACTGGAATCGAAAGCTGTTGTGTCTCAGACACGGAGAACGTCAGTTTCTGGCCTATGAAGGGTTTTATTTTGTAATGTAGGCTGGGAGTAGGCTTATGTTGTTGGTCTTGGCTTTTTTGCCTTTTACTGTTAACAATAACAAAACAATTCAAACTGAACAAAGATTTTGTTAGCACTCCTGTTATGCTGTATTCGTCCTTTATACCTCCATTGTGCAATAGTTTGTATATTTTATGTTGTAATACCTGTAAATTCACTTCATGTTTTCATATCCTGTTTTATTATCCATATTTTTATTAATTAAAGTGTTTTTTTTTAGTAACAGTTATAATTTTGGGTATACGTCCCGCAAAGCTGAATGCATTCCTTTTTGGCCTGCCTTTAACCCTCGCCTGTGTAGATAAGACAGATATTAACCCGATAGAGAAATGCATAAGAGTATACATAAACCATGTATATTATGTGTTATATTTGTCCTATGAAACTGAGTAACTGCACATGTGTAACTCGAAACATTTTAAGGATTTCAGACTGCATTGATAGTGATTTAGTGATGCTTGGATTCCTTTGGAAATGTTCATGCTCCGTATGTTGTCCCTTGAGTTCACAGAATAAACAAAAGATAACAGTTCAGACGCACGTATACGTCACTCTTCTATTCGATTCGCATGTGTTTGTCAAGAAAAGAAAAACTTTCAAGCGGTGAAATAGCAAACACAGCCACCCCGAAGTGCATTTGGACACTTATAAATGTGTGAATGTTGCAGCATTAGATCAAACCTAAGGAAGCCTGTTTTCACCACTAAATAAAAAAAGATAGTGACTTTTTATTTCACAATTCCTTTTTTCTCAGAAATGTGACAAAACACACAATTGCAAGAAAAAACTCATAATTCTGAGAAATAAAGTCGAAATGAGTTAGAAAGACATAAACTCAAATTCTGAGTTCTAAACTAAGAATTGCGAGATATAAACTCAAAGTTTGGACCTAAAAGCTCAGAATTCCGAGGTTTAAACTTACAATTCTGAGAAGTAACGTTAGAATTGAGAGATATAAACTATAAAATTCTGACTTTTTTCTTAGAATTGTAAGATATAAACTAACAGTTTAGACCTTTTTCTTGGAATTGCCTGACAAACTCACAATTGAAAGAAAAAAATTCTGAGAAAGTTAGATTTGAGAGATATAAACTCGCAATTGTTATAAAGTTATAAAGTTATAAAGTCAGAACTGCGAGATATAAACTCAAAGTTTGGACCTTTTTTTTCCTCAGAATTGCCTGACAAACTCACACCTGAAAGAAAAAACTCTGAATTCCGAAATTTAAACATGCAATTCTGAAAAATAAAGTTAGTATTGAGAGCTATAAACTCACAATTCTGACTTTTTTTCTTAGAATTGTGAGATATAAACTTAAAGTTCTGACCTTTTTTTCTCAAAACTGCGTGATAAACTAGCAATTGCGTAAACCGCCCCCCCTCCCCCAATTTTAGGATTTAAACTTCCAATTCTGATAAATAAATTTAGAATTGAAAGATATAAACTCAATTTTGACTTTTTTTCTCAGAACAATTGCAAGTTATAAAGTCAAAATTATGAAAAAAAAAACCTTTTTCCCAAGAATTGTGTGACAAGCTCAAAATTGCAAGAACAAAACTCAGAATTACAAGATTTAAACTTACAATTCTGACTTTTTTTCTGAGAATTGTGAGATATAAATCCACAACTGTGAGTCATAAAGTCAGAATTACGAGATATAAACTCAAAGTTCTGACCTTTTTTCTTAGAATTGTGTGTTAAACTAGCAATTGCAAAAAACTTTTTAAGTGTTTAAGATTTAAGCTTGCAGTTTTGAGAAATAAAGTTCAAACTGAAAGATATAAACTAAATTCTGTCATTTTTTTTAATATATATTTATATGTTTTATGAAGTCAGAATTGCAAGGTATAAACTCGAAGCTTGGACCTTTTTTCTCAGAATTGCGTAACAAACTCAGTAGCAAGAAAAAAACGTAGAATTCTGAGATTTAAACTCAATTCTGAGAAATAAAGTTAGAATTGCGAGATATAAACCTCAAAATTCAGACTTTTTTCCTCTAAATTGAGCGATATCAACTCACAATTGCGAGTTATAAACTAAAAGTTCTGACCTTTTTTCTCAGAATTGCGTGACAAACTCGCAGTTGCAAGAAGAAACATAGAATTCTGAAATTTAAACACAATTCTGAGTTATAAAGAATTCCGAGATTTAAACTCGCTGTTCTGAGAAATAAAATTGGAATCGCGAGATATAAACTCACAATTCTGACTTTTTTTCCTCAGAATTGCGACTTTATATCTGGCAATTATGAGTTTTTAAGTCGTATCTCGCAATTCTGACTTTATAACTCGCAATTGCGAGTGTCCTTCTTACAAAAAGATTGCAATTGCAAAAACTGAAAAAAGTTGGAATTGTGAGAGAAAAACTCACAATTACCTTATTTTTTTATTCAGTGGCAGAAACGGGCTTCCATACAAACCAAATGGCTCTAATTTAAAAAAAAAAAAAAAAAAGATTAAACATGTTTTTCCAGTAGTTATGTTAAATATGTTTTTCCAGTAGTTTCAAGTTTTTTTTTTTTTTTTTTATTTTGGTTTGTGTTTGGTTCTTTTGTTTTTGATATGTTCAGTTATAAGCTGTATGTATGTAAGTAGTATATTTATTTTTAGTATTTTTTTAATTATTTTACGGCTGTATTTGTTAGTCTCCAAAATAACGTTGCATACTTAGCTTTATATAACTTAAGTCGAACATGTCTATAAATTTAATCTGATGAACAATTTCTGTGTGCACTTGAGGGAAACTGACTTTGGCATTTTATGTCAGGATCTTTCATACAAATTAAGTCTTAAATGTCCAAAAGCTTGTTGAGATCACTGTATTTTGGGGTTACATTGTGTTTTGTTTTCTCAGTAAGCCTAAGGTGCAAAAGTAGGCCACATTCTTGTATAACACAGCATATTAAATTGCTTTATTGTAGCTACTAAAATCAGAAATCCAATCTGAATGTAAAAGGACTGAGTCATACTTGTATAACGTTTTTAAGTTTCTTGAGGGCTTCCTTGTAGCTCAATGGAACTTTGTGAAAACTGTATCCTGAGAACCTGAGCACGGAATGTTAACCGTAACAGGAAATTCCGAGATTGGTATTTACTGAGTTTGTGTGCTAGTGAACTCTGAGAATCAAAACTGTGGAAATGGGCCAAAGCACCTTCCAGATTGGATGTTTATTCCACATACTTTGCTTCTTTTCTAATACACGGTGTTTTTGTAAACGCTTGACGTTACTAATAACCCATGTATGAAAAACATAACCCTGGCGAATGTCTCGACACTTTCCGTACATACGCAGGCAGTTCCTGGGAATAAGGGTTGCATGTCAAGTGAGACGATCCAGGTGTGCCAATAATGCGCTATTGTGTTTTACCAGAGCAAGGTGAGTATGTTAAATGCGACACACATGTACATGTTGAAGGTCTGGATGGGGTCATTAGCGTCACGCTGGTAACAAGATCCTCCACGTGTGCTCACTTGGTTGATTGGATTCGAGGGGACCCTTTCACGGACTTGAGCGTATTGACAGCTGGCTGGGAAAACTTGGCACGCTCCCGCGGCGAGAATTGCTCGGAACGGGTATTGATTCAAATCAGCGTGTTGACTAATCGGACCTCGATCTGCTCGTGAAGAGCTCCAGACGTGAGCGACCCGAGCTGGATTTTGTGTATTTAATCAGCTGGGCCTGGGCCGGGAAACATGGGCTCTCCACCGAGTAATGCCGCCCTGGGGATATTGCGGTGCACTGACGGACACTTCTGCGCTCCACCAGGACCGTCAGCAAAGGTATGCTAGGAAATGTAAGCCAGATGGCCACTTTCCATTATGTTGTCACACAAATGTGGTTTTCCATTAGCCGTTGGGATTATCGTTTTTCAGTCTTTGTTTTGTTGGTGCGGAGGTGATTCGGAGGAACTGACATGTGATGTTATTGCCTCCCAATGTAGGGATTTGCCTGGATTTTGATGGGTTTTCCCAAACTGGCGCAAATGATAATAAACATCACGTCCTGACGTGCTCCATGGGAAGTATCGTTTTGAAAAGGTTTGGACAAGTCACAGTATCTTCTGCTGAGAACATTCCCGCGCAAGTCCAGCAGGTGGCAAACTCTTCCCATGACATTCCCAAGCCTCCCAAAGGAAACGTTTGCAAACTTGGTCCACTTTGAAGAGCTTGAGTTTCACCATTATAGTCTTACATTGTTTTGCAGTTCATCAAGGTTAAATAAAGAATGTTTTTTATGTAAACACCTTTTATTTCTCCAGGTGTGTCAATAAGGATTGATCAGGAATTACTTCAGCTGGACTTGAACTTGGTATGTCTGGTTA
The DNA here is from genome assembly GCF_022985175.1 of Labeo rohita. Lineage (NCBI taxonomy): Eukaryota > Metazoa > Chordata > Actinopteri > Cypriniformes > Cyprinidae > Labeo > Labeo rohita. The sequence continues at coordinate 33,242,720 of NC_066890.1, forward strand.
GTGGATAAACAGACACTTTTTTGGAAGAGAATTCAGGGCTAAGGTAATTTATTGATTATATGTGACCCTCGACCACAAAACCAGTCATAAGTAGCACGGGTATATTTGTGGTAATAGGCAACAATACATTGTTTGGGTCAAAATTATCGATTTTTCTCTTATGCCATTAGGATATTTCATGAAATTGAGATTTTTACATCATCTGAAAGCTGACAAATAAATACGCTCTCCAGTGATGCACTGTTAGGTTTGTTAGGTCAGGACAAAGTTTGGCTGTGATACAACTATTTGGAAAAAAAAGTTGTCCAACTGAAGTTCTTAGCAATGCATATTACTAATCAAAAATTATTTTTTGATATATTCATGGAACATGATCTTTAATTAATATCCTAATGATTTATGGCCTAAATGAAAAATCGATCATTTTAACCCTATTGCTACAAATACACCAGTGCTACTTAAAACTGGTTTTGTGGTCCAAGATCATATATTTTAAAACGTTTTGCTGCCGGCAAGAGGAATACCCCCAAGACAATATCATAGCACGCTTCTAAGAACGTAAAAGAGTCTTGATTTTATCTTTCTGCATGAAATCTGAGTAACCTTCTGGCTTGAAGCCAGACAATTAACATAATCCTAAATGCATCATTGGTGTCATTATCAGCTTCTCATGTAGGTTAAAACCATTTCCTAGGTGAATAGTGTCAAGTCTCCGGCATCTCAAGGGATGTAATTTTTGCGGCAGACGCAGGATTAGGGAATTGTTGTAAGTTAAAACGGCACGTATTCGCCTGGCAGAATTATCAACTATACAGTAAGTCCGAAAAGTGATCTGAGACCAACCTGAAAGTGATATGAAAATGTTTTTCTTACTTCACAAAGTAAGCCATCCATTGACACAGTTTTAGTTCCTCATTTCCTCAAAATAGACCATGCAGTGAATACCTCTCAAACAAGTAAACGGTGTAATATTTCTGTACCACTGAAAGGTCTAAGAGAATTACCATACAATACCAATATGAGCTTTGTTTTCTGAACTAGTCTGGATGGGGATTGCTTCTGCATGACCTGAATATGCCATCTGGGTGCATCTTGTTAGCAGTTTGATGTGTAAAACCTTTATGTCTTTAAGTTAAATCAAAGATTTACTATGAGATACCGGTGCCAAACAGTCTTAAATGTTTGATATATCTGCTTTACAGTGCCTGTAAAGTTTAAAATTCTCACCCCAACTGTAAAAGAAACTCAAAGCAGAACTTTCACCCCCTTAGATATCCCACGTCTTCCGTTGTTTTTCCAAAGCCGCTCGCTCTTCAACTGTGGTGTAGCCCTCTGCCCAGACATGGCTATATTCAGTCTCAACAATTATGTAAATGTAATGTTTGTATTTATAGGTCTAGCCACAGCTCTCTGGCATGGCAGTATTGCAGCTGGGAAGGATTGCGATCTAACATCTACCCTTGGGCGATACCAGCAAGATCTTGTCTGAAAGATTCAAAGTGATTGTTATGCTAACACGGAGAACACATCGACAAACACCAGTGTTTATATCTCAATTAAGTTTAATATGTACAGTAGGTACAATATTTACAGTGTATAAATTATGTACATAAAACATTTGGTCCAGAACAACTCACATAGCCCTTATCATGTCATCCGAACATGGGACAGTCTGCATTTCACGTTAACAGCATACAAATTGTACGAGTACGTTAGAAAAATAAAGAAATGAAACAACCATAAGACCCTGATTTTTTAAAAAAACGTTTATATCGATAAATGCACAAATTAAACATTCATTTAACGCCCTTTAACTTTTAAGGCAGTTTTGACAGAGGAAAACATTGTCTTATAAAGCTTATTTAGTTTCTTGAAACAATAGCATACTTTTTTGCAAAATGCCAAGAGTATTTATGGCACTCGTGAGATGTATACATGTATTAAAAGGCACTGTCGTGATGTCCGTAGCACATCATGTTAACTTAAACACATTTTACTGTCTGATTCCAGTTCCGTCTTGAGGTTTAGGTCCAGCCTAGCTTGAGTTGAACTTTTTGGCGTTTGTAAAGCTCTATATTTTATAAAATCTGTAATGAAGTGTAGAACCAGCTACGAAGTCGCAAAAGTCAAGTCAGTTGACTATGTCAAACTTTAAATAGAAGGGGTACAGACAAAATGCTTGCTGTGAACATCTGAGATGTTCATGGTTCAGTGCGTTTAGTCCAAATATTCAGAGTCTGTTCCTACATATGGCGTTTCATGTGGAGGGCGAGATGGTCGGAGCGGGAGAAGGCGCGCTCGCACAGGTGGCACTGGAAGGGTCGGTGTCCGGTGTGCTTGCGGAAGTGACGGGTCAGTTCGTCGGAACGGGCGAACTTCCATCCGCAACCTTCCCAGCTGCAATGGTAAGGCTTTTCGCCTAAACAAAGAGAAGAAAAAACAACGTACGTTAATGTTTATCCACTTTCAGGGATGTTTAAAGTCAAGATGTTTAAAGTAAAAAAGTTTATTTACCTGTATGCGTTCTGTGGTGCGCCTTCAAGTGAGAACTTTTCGTGTAGGTTTTGCCACATCCAGAAAAAGTGCAAGTGTGGGTCGCCGTCCGTTTCCTCGGCCAAGTGCGGCGTCCCCTCTTTGGTTTGGCGTCCATCTCCAAAGGAGATGAGGGTGGTGTGAGAAGTACTCTTTGGTTGGCGCTGGGCATCCCGAGTGGCTCGTCGCACACGTTGAAGTGATGCGTGGTTGGGTACGACAGCTGCATCTGTGGGGGTGCAGCGTGGGGAAACCCAGTGTTGCCTTGGTAGGTTTGTGTGAACGTCATGGCATGGCACATCTGCGACTGACAGTCTGTGTTGATGAGCTCCACGGGGCTCTGCGGCGGAGTCATGCTGCCTGCTCCCTGCGGCGAGTTGGCCAGTCTCGGTTGCTCGTACGATCTCATGCAAGTGCCGCTGCCCTCCTGTTTGACTTTGGGAACCATTCCTCGTACAGGTCCATAACTGTCCATGCAGGGCTCCACTTTGATACACTCCGAAATGTCCTGACTGGGGAAGGACCTGACTAGGAATCGTCCATGGATGTTGTTGGCCAGAGACTGCTGGCAGTAGGTGTCTACGTCGGACTGGAGAAGCTCTTCCATGAGGCTGGAATACGGTGGAGGTGACTGATTGATCTCTTGGTACGTGGGTGGATTGTACACGTTTCTAGACTCATGCATTCTGTAGTCGCAGAGCCCGAGATGATCAGAAGCCACAGTGTTGGCCAGAATAAATTCTAGATCCAGATATTTGTCGAGATCTTCGTCATCTGTTGCTCTGTTGAGGTTGTCCATGTTTGAGATGTCAGCTGCGCAGCTGAGATGCATGGACCTGTCCAGTTCATCCTTCCACCTCTGCAATGAAACAGAATGATTAGAGTTTAGTCGTTTTATACATTTTCAAAGTTAAATATCTTCTAGCACACCTGTTAAACTTGTTAACCATCTCAAAGAGACTTCAAACTAGCGCTTTTCTTATATATTATGAGGTGAACATCTACATTTAACGCGACTTCTGACTATTATATTTTCTCAAGCGAACGCGGTTTATTTACATGTAGCGCACTGACTAACTAGAAACTTTTGAAAACCGGTCGAAATGTACACATATACGTGTTTTTAAAACGTAATACATACTTGTAAAAGTAAAGAACTGCGTAAGCCTGATAATATTGTGAAATAACAACGAAATACTCACGTTTTCCCAGCATTTTTCCTTCTGTGCCGAAAATGTGGAAATCGACGGTAAAATTGTTCCACTCAAAGCCATTTCCAGTTGTCCCAGTGAAATAAAAACCTTCAAAATCGGGGACGAGTTCCAATCCCTCCAAGAAACTTAGGTTGTAGTGCACTACAACTCGTTTCTGCTTTTACACTCTGTGTTTCACACTCATGCAGCAAGTATGAGTGGTGGAAGACCTTAAGATCTTATAAATATCACGGCAGTAGAAGCTGGACCAATTGTACGAAGCGGAGGAAATACGCACTATCCGTCCCTAATTTTAGCCCCGGTATATAGCTGCTGCTCTCCGGCGTGTGCGCCTTTCGTCTTGGATGGTGAGAGCACACGGGCTCTTCTTTAAATCACCGGAGTCATCCACGCCCCCTCAGTAAAAACGAGTTAAACGAGTACAGCATGATGCGAGAGAGCCCTCCTCTCTCTCTCCTGCCTTTGAGGAGAGAAAAAGAGTAGAATGGGAGAAAAATACACATCATTAACACGTTGTTTAAAGATGAAAACTGTCGATACCAATTGCGCGCTCAAGACGCGTAACAAAGGGGATTATAGCATCGGGCGTTTTTGCATTTTAATAACGTATGTGCTTGCTAAAGAGCAGATAACATAGTTTGTGTATGTTTGGTGGATTAAAGTTTTAAATTAACCCATTTAATCCCAGTTTTCCCCCTGTTAAATGTTATAAATATTGGTCACAAACTTCTCTCAGAGGGGCAAAGTAGTATTAAACAGCTGTGGTTATGTGTCTATTTTTACATTAGGCCTGTAAAAATGTTCACATGAGGTTGACAGTCTGGTTTTTCATTTATAGTTCACAGTTTTGCGTAAAACGCAAAAACAAATGTAAGTTTAAAAGCACTTAAAAACATTATTAAAGTGATACACTGTATTTTACACTGTACTCTTTGAAGCTGTGATGCAAGCGAGTAAGATGTTATGTTGCACCTGCAGCCAAAGCCACAACTTTATCAGATTTGCATGTTAATAGACCGGAACATTAACAATAACACAACTCTTGGTGCTATTTAACACCCTCACATTCACCAAATGTATTTGTAGTATCAAGCTCTTAACAAAACACATGCCATTAAGGTTTTAAAACCCCTTTCAGTTGCAAATAGAGTTGAGGAGACTGGGATTTCCCCCCCCACACCCTCTCTCCCCCAGTAGAAGGTATCGGGGCAATACCTGTCCTGGTCTACAAATAGCTATTTCTTGCATGCAGCCAAATTGAAAGATCCAGTCACCCACAATCCAGTGCAAAAGAAAACGTAAAATGGCAGTTTGTGTGCATAACTTCTCTATTTCTTGAATGTCAAAAAATAACACGCAAATGGTGAGAGCATACACGCAAGTTCAACCGAGGTGTCAGTCGGGTACGACGTGAACTGTTCGAAACAGACATGAATGTCATTCCTTAAACATACCAGCATGTGTTGTGACTGTGTCTACTCTTTGATCCGTTTCCAATAACCCAACGACATGATTCAATAGCTGAATTTAAGAGTACAGTATGTTATTTGTGCATGGAGAATGTTGACGAGGTCTAAGAATGTCAAAAAAGGGTGTAGGTTTATTGTACTGTACAACTAGTTCTCCCCTTAGGGTTTCATGGATCATACATTTATATGTCGTTTTCTAATTGTGCTCTGATCATGCTTTTAGGAGGTTTCCGACACACCCTCACATTCCATCTTTACAGGTATACAAGAGTATAGTCCGTGCTGTGCTGTAAGATTAAATAAACTCTTTTGTAAAAAAAAAAAAAAAAAAAAAAAGTTGAGTAATACCTCTTGATATTGGCTGTTTTCGCAGCAGAAGAACCATTTTGCTTTCCACAAAGAACATTTCAGTCAACAGTTCTTAAAACAAACATTTTCATTGGTGTGGAGTCCAATTTAATAATCTGAAAACCCTTTATCCACTTTAAAGAACCTCTGGAGTTGAAAGGTTCTATGGATATCGAAGGTTCTTTAAAATAGTCCAAAAGAACCTCTTTTTCTCTGCGCGAAGAACATTCTAGTAATCTTTAGAACCTTTTTCAACTTTAAAAAACCTTACGTGCTTTGGAAGGATTCTGTGGATGTTAACGTTTCTTTATGGAAGCACTGATGTCAATAAGTTTATAAAACTTATTTATAGTTCTATAGAACATTTCAATCAACAGTTCTTAAAAGAACCTTTTTCCACTTTAAAGAGCCTCTGGAATTGAAAGGTTCTGTGAAAATCGAAGGTTCTTCTTTAAAACAGTCCAAAAAGAACCTCTTTTTCTTGGTGTGAAGAAACATTTTAATAATCTGAAGAACCTTTGTCCACTATAAAGAACCTTTTGTGCTTTGGAAAGGTTCTGTGGATGTCAAAGGTTCTTCATGGAAGCACTGATTCCAATAAAGAACCTTTATTTTGAAGAGTTTATAATAGTTCTCTAACTGTTCAGACAAAAAAATGTAGAGTATTACCTCTTGATATTGGCGGTTTCGCAGCAACACCGTTGCAGAACCATTTTGGTTTTCACAAAGAACAATTGTTTCTTAGTTTAGAGACCAATTTAATAATCTGAAGAACCCTTTTCCAGTATCTGCTGGACTTGAAAGGTTCTATGGATATCGAAGGTTCTTCTTTAAAATAGTCCAAAAAGAACCTCTTTTTCTAGAGTAGAATTCTAATAATCTCAAGAACTTTTTTCCACTATAAAGAACGTTTTGTGTTTTGGAAGGGTTCTATGGATGTCAAAGGTTCTTCATGGCAGCATTGACTGATAATATTTTTAAGAGTTTATAGAACATTTCAGTCAACAGTTCTTAAAAGAACCATGTTTTTTCATAGTGTGAAGACCAATTTAATCTGAAGAACACTTTTCAAATGAAAAGAACCTCTGGAATTGAAAGGTTCTGTTGATGTTAAAGGTTCTTCATTGAGCAGTTCCAAAAAAACAACCTCTTTTTCATGCTTTGAAGAACCTTTTAATAATCTAAAGAACCTTTTTCCACTTTGAAGAACCTTTCGTGCTTTAAAAGGGTTCCATGGATGTCGAAGGTTTTTCATGGAAGCATTGATGCCAATAAAGAACCTTTATTTTGAAGAGTTTATAGAACTTATTTACAGTTCTTCAACTGTTCAGACGCGGCTTCGCAGCAACAGCATAGAAGAACCATTTCAGTTGACAGTACTTATAAGAACCATGTTTTTTATTCTTAGTGTGAAGACCAATTTAAAAATCTGAAGAATCTTTTTCCACTTTAAAGAACCTCTGGAACTAAAAGGTTCTATGGATATTGAAGGTTCTCCATGAAAACAGTCATGAGCAGTTCCAAAAAGAACCTTTTTTTACACATTTTAATAAACTTTTTGTGCTTTGGAAGGGTTCTATAGACGTCAAAGTTTCTTCATGGAAACATTGATGCTGATAAACAGCCTTTATTTTAAGGAGTTTATAATAGTTCTCTAACTGTTCAGACAAACAATGTAGAGTAATACCTCTTGATCTTGGCGAATTTCGCAACGACACTTTAGAAGAACCATTTTGGTTTCCACAAAGAACATTTCAGTCAACAGGTCTTAAAATAACCATTTTTTTCTTGGTTGTGAAGACCAGTTTAATAATCTGAAAAACCTTTCACATATAAGAACCTCTGGAATTGAAAGGTTCTATGGAAGAACCTTCCAAAAAAGAACCACTTTTGATATGAATATATCAGAAAGGTTCTATGGATGTTAAAGGTCTGTTATGAGAACATCAATGCGAATAACTGTTTTCAAAAGTGTACAGATGCTTATTTACAGTTCTTTGACTGTTCATACAAAAAATGTGAAGAAGTACCTCTTGGTTTGGGTTTTCACAGTGATGGAAGAACCACTTTAGCTTCCACAAATAGTGAACAACTTCTAAAAGAACCATTTTTTTTTCTTAGTGTGAAGAATAATCAGTCTTTTTCCACTATAATTCATCTTTTGTGTAATGAAAAGCTTCTATGCATATGAAAGCGCTGATGCCAATAAAGAACCTTGATTTTTAAGCATGCATAGATGCTTATTTATATTTCTTTGACTGTTCAGAAAAAAAAAATCCTGTGATTTCCGCTTCTTATCTGCATTGTGTGTTTTATTCTACCTGTGTTGGTATCTTTGCTGCTTAACAGTTTATCTACTTCATGCAGTTGCCAATAGATAATAAAAGCTGTGCCCTGCAGTTTCTTCATGGTACAACAAGTTCTTGGCCTTTGAAGAGTTGAACAAGTACATTCACTTTCCCTTTGTCGTTTTGGAAAAGGTATTACGCTTTGCGTGTGAACTGAGCTCAAGTAACCCGCTCGGCATTGAGCGTTTATTTGGAAAAAGTTTTTTTTTTTTTTACTTTCTTGCTTTGGTTATCCAATGTAATGCATATTTTGCCTCTTGAGTCAAACCCTGGGAAACACCTGCTCTTTCTTCACAGCAGGACGGTGTTGCGGCTGCCCTGGGCCCTGCTTTCGAGAGAGAAGGAAACCGAGAGTCCTGCCAGAAAGTGCGCGAGTGAGAGTTTGAGACGAAATGGGATTCTGAGCGAGCCTTTATATACGCAACTATTTTTAACCCCGCTCCCTCTCGCCTATCACAGGGCTTCCTCTCTCGGACGCTCAGGAAGCAAGCCTGGCTCGGCTTCCTGCCTGCACGCCGGCCCGCTCGGAGCCAATAAGGATAGCGCTGTGATGACCAGGCACTGACTCAAAAGGAAAAAGAGTTAAAATCATGGCACATATTTGCGTGATTAGATTTCACTGGAGCGAGTGATTGTCTGAAAGGGAGTTTGACATGCAGCTCGTGTTTTTTTTCAAACCTTTAAGATTAATAATGAACTCAAATTGAAAACATTTGTGTTTAATGCTGCCTCTAACAGTGTTTATTTCTCCTTAAACAGTGTTTCCCAATCTTTCTGTGTTATGTCCTGCCAAAAGCCCATCAGTAAGTACCTCTTTATCGATATGAATAAACATACACAACTTAAAATGTCATTGACACGCATTTAAACAAAAAAAAACCTGGGAAAAAAACAATCTTAATTCAAACCATTTATGAATAGTAATTGTTAACCAATAACCAAATAGCAAAAACAGTTGAGGTCAAAAGTTTACATACACCTTGCAGAATCTGCAAAATGTTCATTATTTTACCAAAATAAGAGGGTTTCGTACAAAATGCATGTTATTTTTAATTTAGTACTGACCTGAAGGGATATTTCACATAAAAGACGTTTACAAATAGTTCACATATAGTATAAAATGACGGTTCAAAAGTTTACATACCCTTGATTCTTGATTCTCCACAGCTGTTTTTTTTGTTTTGTGATAGTTGTTCATGAATTCCTTGTTTGTCCTGAATAGTTTGAATTATAGCCCACAAATTCTTTGGTTTTTCAGCATTTTTTTGTATTTGAACCCTTTCCAACAACAACTGTATGATTTTGAGATCCTGAGGGAAACTGAGGGACTCATATGGAACTATTACAGAAGGTTAAAACACTCACTGATGCTTCAAAAGGAAACACTGGGGGGGTGAAAACTTTTGAGCAGAATAAATATGTGTACATTTTTCTTATTTTGCCTAAGTATCTTTTATTTTCGTTTAGTACTGCCCTTCGGAAGCTACTTAGATGTTTCCCAGAAGACAAAACAAGTTAAATTTACCCTAATCTTCAAATTCAAAACTTTTCACCCCCCCGTTTTAAATTTTAAAAATGCATCATTTTATGGTCTTTAGGTATGCAGCTAAAACACTGTCAAAACTATTTCGTTTGTCGACGACACTTAGAAATTCATGTCTGTACATTCTCAGGTCACAATCAACAACAAGTTTCACAAACATCTCGCTCCTCAAAGATGAAGGAGGAGTTGACAGCGCAAGATACATCGTATTCTTTGGGGGAGTTTTTCCAATTCTGCGTTTTTCCGTCGGCTCATGTGGCTTTAATTGGTTTGGTAATTCTCCTGGGAGGCGGCCAATTTATAGCCTGTTAACACTTGACATCATGCAGGTCGTGCGTTATGAGCGCAATTTGCGACGTTGGCTGTGAAATATGCTTGCTGTGAGGATATTTACAGCAATTAATCAAAAAAAGCTTTTTTTTTCTTTCTTGCGATGTCCAGGCGGCGTCCTAAACGGTCCGTTTTGGCTGTGGAAATGACACGACAAACTTATCAGTGGCTTCTGGATAGCGTGCTCCTAATTTTTGTTATTTTACGGCCTCAAAATGTTTACAGGGTTTGATATGGTGTTGATTCTGCGGCCCTTTGAGAAAACGGACTACGTCCATTCTCATACTTTCGACCGGTCACAGCTGTAGCTTGACCAAAACATAAATTGAAGTCATGTGTAATTTCAATCAATCTCAGAGCAACTTTTCTCTTCCTCCCGGCCGGAGCGATACCATGAGAACATTACGGAATTGTGTTGTGAGTGATGAATCCAGAGACAGTGGATTGGGAAATTATAAGCTTGGGCTGAAATGTTTTGCAGTTGAACCTGGCAGCGCTCGTGTAGTTTCAACATCTCCCTGTTTCACTGTTATAAGTCTTAAAGCCACAGGAATTGCCATGGTGGGCTGCCAAAATCCAGTTCCTTTTTATGCAGGAGTAGGAATTATGGACAAAGAGAGCGAGGGAGTTACAATGGAGAGTTGAGTCTCTAAAACCAGGCGAGTTTTTATACGCCAGCCTGACCACAAACGTGTCCGCGTTTCCTTAAATCTTGCCAGCTGCGTAAATACACCAGCCTGCGCTTACACACAGGTCCCTTTCTATTCCGGCTTTGAACTACGTTGTGCCTGCAATGTCATGTATACATCTAAAACGGACGGCCCAAACCACAAATTCGCCAGACATTCCTGAACTACATGACCTTGAAGGTTACAAGCGCTTAAAAAGTGGCCAGTATTTTCGTGATAAAGGTACACAGCGATACGAATTGAATATGTGCGCACTGTTTACCCAAACACCAGGCTGTTGTTGTTCCGTTGGCACCTCGCAAACCATTTATTAAGTTCAATTAAGGTGTTGCGTACAGTGTGTGCCACCACGCATGTTTTGTTGTCTTGCCTAGTTTCTGTGTACTGTACTCTATGAAGGTACATTATTATTGAGGAATGCAGTGTGGTATGTTTTTCCCTCCCATCAGAATGTAGTGACACACATTCGCCTCGCGTGAATTATAGCTCTCAGGCAACATAAACTCTTCGTGCACGATCGTGCAACTTGGGAACAGCGAGTTCTGTGGTTTTTCTCGCAGGCCATTCCTGATGGGTTTCCAGGATTATTGTTGAGGCATGCTATGTTTGAAAGACGACATGCCAGGCTTGTGTTTTGAAATATTTTCTCCAATGACCGGCTTTTTATGGAATGATTCAATGCCTGGTGGGCATGCACTAATGTGCATCCCTCAAAATGCATAAAACATGCTTCAAACACTCAGATGTCTCATAAATATTCATAATTCCAGCATTAGTGTTTGATGTTATATAAGAATGTTCTATAGTACAGACTTATGATATAAAACAGGTCCACATCCAAAATATGCAGTCTTGAAGTTCTCCAGAAACGGTATTGAAAACTATTGCTTTAGATCATCTGAAGCCATCTGAAGAACCTATAATGTAGCACCAAGAACGTTTTTGTTCTCCAAAGAATCATAACCAACTCAAGAACCCCATACTGTAAAAAAGATACTGTTTTTGCAAGGAATCTTTTTTACTCTCTTTCCAGTGAAGTTATCTAAAAATCCTCAAAACACACAAGTTGAGTGTAGATGTGTTTTCAGAACAAAAAAAAAAAGGTATGTTCCCAATTTCAAACATGTGCCGCATATAAGGTAAATTAACTTTGCTATGCAATCTTTGAAAATAAGTCATAATAACTAATAACTTATGCAGTGTTGGTTTTCAAGTAACTTCATCTTATGTAGTATTTCGTCTTGTAAATTCCTGCAAAATAACATTGGAAAATCCAATTTTAACCATTTTAACAGTGTGGAGATGGTGTGTTTTAAAGAAGTCCACTTCCAGAACAACAAATCACAAATAATTTACTCACCCCCTTGTCATCCAAGATGTTCATGTCTTTCTGTCTTCAGTCGTAAAGAAATTATGGTTTTTGAGAAAAACATTTCAGGATTTTACTTCATGTAATGGACTTGATTGGTGCCCCGATTTTGAACTTCCAAAATGTAGTTTAAATGCAGATTCAAAGGCTCTAAATGATCCCAGTCGAGGAAGAAGGGTCTTATCTAGTGAAACGATTGGTCTTTTTTTTTTCAGAAAATAAAAATTTGTATACTTTTAAGCACGTGTAGCACAGGTTCTGGGATGCACATTCACATACTATTGAATCACATCGAAAGGTCACGTGGAACCACAGACCCAGTGTTTACAAAGCGAACACACAAAGACTAACAAAGTGCAAGTAAGTCAAACGCTGTTTACAAACAAAAAGGTACAACGATGTTGGACGATTCTGAAGTTGTAGGAGAAAATAAGATGGAGTTTTTTGCCATACTCTACCTTTTTTAGCCGGAGTACAGAGATGATGAACTTAGACGTGATTCGTAGTACTGATGGGAAGTTCGGATCATTTTACCGACTTGGACCTTTGAATCTCGTTTAGCAAAATGAACGAATCTCTTTTTGAGTCATTTTGTTCATTTTTGCAAAATATAATTAAAATGTTACGTGTTGCTTCTCTAACACATCTACTGCTTACACAAACGTTGATCACACTACAAACAAGACAAAACTATAATGCTACAAGAAACAGAAAAGATTCATTCATTGTTTACCTGGGTCTTTAGTCTATGATTCGCTCACCTCACCTCTTATCTGACAAGTTTTCGGGTTTGAGTCGTTCGTTCATCACGTGACAGACCCATAAGATGAACGAACGACTCGAAATACCCAAACCCAAACCCGAAGACTCGAAACAGGTGAATTAATTCCAGCACAGAACCTAATAGGATGTTGCGCATGCATGACTGAACCAATCACTCCCCGAAATGACTCTTTGTCCCAAGTCACATTAAAGATCCGTTCAAAATGAACGAATCATTCAAGAACGTGCATCCCAGAGCCTGTGCTACACAAGCTTTTGTGCTTAAAAAGTATATACATTTTTATCTAAAAAAAAAAAATGACAGATCGTTTCGCTAGGTAAGACCCTTCTTCCTCGGCTGGGATCGTTTAGAGCCTTTTGAATCTGCATTTAAACTACATTTTGGAAGTTCAAAACTGGGGCACCAATGAAGTCCATTATATGGAGAAAAATCCTGAAATGTTTTCCTCAAAAACCATAATTTCTTTACGACTGAAGACAGAAAGACATGAACATCTTGGATGATAAGGAGGTGAGTAAATTATTTGTAAATCGTTGTTCTGGAAGTGGACTTCTCCTTTAAGGATGCAGAGGAACGACATAATTCTTTGCAAAAGTGAGTACGTCAATCTGACGACTAAAAGTTCACACAGAACATTTTTCAGCAAAAATATCTAAAAACTCTCAAAAGAAGGTAAATTCATTTTCGAAATCTATCAAGACAAGCCTTAATATCGTACGCAGTGTTGCTTTTCAAGTAAATTCATCTTATGAAGTAATTCGCCTTGTAAATGTTCACAAAATAACACTGGGAAATAGTTTTTTAAGGATGCAGAGGAACGACACGCGAAAGCGAGCACGTCAATCTGACGACCAAAAGTTTACAAAGGACATTTTACAATAAAAATATCTAAAAATTTTCAAAACAAGCTACATTAATTCTTGCAAACTATCAAAACAAGTCTTGATATCTTATGCAGTGCTGCTTCTTACGCAAGTTTTTGGTAATGAAAAGTAAGACTGGAAAATAAATATTTACAAAGTGAGAAAAGTGGATTTCAAGGAAACAGCAGAATGGCAAGATGCTTTACAAAAAGTGACAATGGCTGCATCCAAATTGCATACTTTTTGGGTAGGTACTTTTCTGAATATGGATGTAATCTAGATGTACTCTACACTCTAAAAAATGCTGGGTGGAAAATGCAAAATGTTTCCATTTCCCATTATTTAAATTAACCCCTTTTCACACAAGTCAAAAACCATCTTAAGTGAATTACTTTTTGTCAACTAAGGGATTTTTTTCCCCTGAATTTTGGCTTTTCCATCACTCATTTCTGATGCAGTACTTCAAAATGCAGGGTGATGGAAACATAGCTATTGTTATGACCTACCAGTGAGGTGCTTGTAAAATTTTGACTGTGCTCCTAAATTTTTTTGAGTTAAACGAAAAGTATGCGTAGAGCCCTGCTTTAGCTTTCAAATGGTCATTTTTTAAGAAATTCAAACAAGAAATACCGTTTTGTGTCTCTGAGTGCTGTAATGCCTCATTTCTTCTTTACTAGTTACAGTGTGAAATATAGGCCTGGATGAACGAACATCAGAATGGGATCTTGTTTCAACCTCAGAAAGACGTCAATACACACCATTTTTCAAGTTCAGGTCCATCGAGGTTAATTTACTATCCTGTCTGGTTTATTTGTTGGACAAAATGGCCGACTCGGCCTTATTAGTCAGATCGCCTGTCAATACAGGGCATCTCCACAGCCTCAGAGCGTACCGAAAACTTGCCCTTTACTTGCAAGACTTTAGCCACGGATGTGGACTTTCTTGTGGAAAATGATTTGCATGAGCCGTAAAGGAAGCCAAATCATGACAACGGAAAGAAAAGAGGTGTATCGTCCTTCATCAGATCAGATAGCAGTTAACAAACATCACTTTTTCAGATCTTCTGACTCATGTGTTTGGAATCGGTTGGATGAGCCCCAAAGCTAAATATGCACGTGTGACAGTTTGATTCGCTTGACATGCAGACACGGTGTAGCAAACAGATCCAGCTCTTGTAAAGCTGTGTTTTTCATTTTTAGTGTGAGCCAGGTATACCATTTGTGGTTTTGCACAATGCTTGATCAGATAGACTAGGCCTCCCTGTACTATTGGTTGACACTTCAGGCTGGTGCGCTCGCTGCGCTGCGCGTGTGTGAGCGAGGGTTTTTTCAGCGCGTTCATTTACAGGATGTGTGGTCTGTTAAACCGCACCTCAGTTTCGGTACAGGCCAGCTCTCGTAGCAACCATGCACCCCACACCCAAAGCTGCACACACTCTCAGCGAGATGCTAATGCCAATAGTTGTCACCTCTGTAAGACAATGGAAACATGATCGTGCTTTTTGCCCTCTCGTTTTGTCAGTGAGCAACTCTGCTTGGCTGTAGGGTTTCTCCGTGGGAGACGCGGCACTTCTAAGATCCCCAGCATTCAAGGTTGTACTCTGAATGTGAAGGATATAAAAGTATGATAAATAGCATGGAGCAGAAATACAATAAACACTTCCGCTGTGGTTTGCATAAAGGCCTGATGTGCGTTTGTATTCTTTGAATTCTGTGTCACTTTATCTGATGAGCTAGGTGGTTTGCTGCAATGGTTGCATAATGTGTAATGACGTTGGCTGTAATATTTACAATAATGAATATTCAGTAGATCAATGATGATATCAGACGTGCTACCTAAACATTGAAACAACAGCAGGAATTAGCCTGGAGTGCTGCAGTTGATTCATGTTTTTTTTTTTTTAGCAATAGGGCTTCACTCTTTTCCCAGCATGCACTGGGGCATGAATACTTAATAATGTTAAATACTTAAAAATGTTGTTGATTTTGTCATGTTTAGTAACACTGTTTTCTGATGTCAGGATGAGTGTTGCATTTTAAGGTATTTTGTAAGTGTTTTTTGTCTCAGTGAGTGTTGCTTCCAGTAGTTTATAAAAGTCTTTTAGAAAAGATTAGGCACTCTTTGCAAGGGCCTAATAGAACATTTACTAAAATGTTTGAGTATCAGGATGGTTGTACATATGTAGGTACATGCAAATTGTTTATTTATTGATCTATTTTTATTTATTTATATTTATCTATTTTGTTCATTCATTCATTCCTATTTTTTATTGTCAGGTTGTTTTCATAGTTTAATTAAATTAATTCATTTTATATTTATTTTTTATCATATTTGTATTATGTCTTTTTTATATTATATATCTATTTATGTTAATATATTTATGTATTTTATGTATTCATTTTCTTAATTTTCTTAATTTTATTTTCTATTTTTTGTATTGTATTCATTCATTCATTCAATTGTTTTTTATCGTCAGTTTTTTATTTATTGTACTTATTTTATATTTATTTGAGCATATTTGTATTGTATTGTCTTATTTTATATATTTATTTATGTTAAAAAGATTTATAGATTTTATGTATTTATTTTCTAGTGTATTTTCTTATTTCTGTTTATTATTGTCAGGTTATTTTTTATTCGTATTTTATTTTATATTTATTTTAGCATATTTGTATTCTGCTTTTTATATTATATAAGTATTTATTTTAATATATCTATATATTTTATGTATTTATTTTATAGTTTATTTCATTTGATTTTCATTTATTAATTAATTTGTTTAATTCTGTTTTTTAATTGTCATGTTATTTGTATTAATTGTATTGTATTTTATTTATTTTGTTTTAGCACATTTGGATCGTGTTATTTTAAATATTTATTTATGTTAATACATTTATGTATTTATTTACTTATTTTATTCTGTTTTTTTATTGTCAGTTTTTTATTTATTGCATTGTATTTCATTTATTTTTTATTTATTTGTTTTATTTAATATTTATTTTAGCATATTTTTATTGTACTGTTATTTTACATTTTTGTTTATGTTAATACATTTATATATTTTACTTATTTATTTTCTAGTGCATTTATTTAATTTTATTTTCTATTTATTTATTTAATTCTGATTTATTTTATTTTAATTTATATTATAATTTGTATTGTTTGTCTTATTTTATATATTTATTTATGTTAATTTATTTATATATTTCATATTTTTCTAGTTTATTTGCAGTTTATTTACATTTATTTACATTTTATTTTCTATTCTTGTATTTGTTTTATTGTATTATTTTTTATCTAATTTATATTTTAACATTTATATTGTATTGTTTATCTTATTTTTAGATTTAATTTATTTTATCCTTTTTTGTGTGGTTTCCTTTTTTCTTTTCTTAGTTTGTAAAAATGTGTAAGTCACGTAAATAAGGGAACAATTTGCAATAAACTCTTTTGTACTTGATTAAAAAAAACTTTCAGACTTGATCTAAATAGTTAACTCTTGTAATGTTGGCAGATTTTAAGTCATTGCAAGTTGACTTTTCATGTTCAGATGCAAAAATGAATTCAACTACAGAAGGTATGCCAACGGTTTCATTCTTCTGTTCTTCATTTTTTTTTTTTTTTTTTTATACAGTGCCGTCATGTCACAACTGCAAGCAGCCATTTGTTCAGCAATACCACTAATGACCTACAAGTTACAGGGGTTGATGTGAAGGCTAAAGCGGCGGAGGGTCTAGCTGGGTGTTCCACGTGCAACCACCAGGCAGCCATGTGTCTTTAAAGCCAATGGCTGTTTTATTAGAGCAGTAATTACACGTCAGCTAGATGGGGGGTCGGTTGGCGCTGCAACAACAGAGGGACCTCAAGGCACTTGCAGCCACTTATTACCGCTCAGATCAACGTCTCGATATAATGGCTTCAAACCGCTAGCGTGGCCTCTCTCATGGGGGTTTGGGCTTTGAATACGCAGGTCCCACTTATCTGGGGTTTGACAGTGCCTTCCTGCTCTGAGCCGGCTGTCCCCTGATCTGTGATTATGCCGTAATTAAGCGTCTGCATGATGGGACATCAAACAGATTTTCTGGTATTCTCTGCAGAAGATCAGAAAATGGGCGAAAAGTCAGCCAAGGCGTTCAAGTAACTGAATATGTGACAGAATGACTCACAATATCACACAATTAGATGATTCTGCAACAGAATGTGCCTGAAATTGCTCATTGCACTAATGAAACGTTTACAGATGTGGCACTTTTTCACTCCCTCGGAAACGTGGTGACTTTCAGAAGTGTTATTCACTTCCTTTTCAACTGTTCGGTAGAAAACGCTACCTTGATATTTGTCACCTTTGTGTGCTGAATACACCGTTAAAAATAAGGCTTCTTCAGAGGCATTGGTGGTTCCATGAAGAACCTTTAACGTTCACAGAACCTTTTCATTACACAAAAGCTTCTTTTACAGTGGAAAAAGTGTTCTTCAGACTAAACAATGGTTCTTTTTACTGAGATGTTCTTTGAGGAACCCAAAATTGTTCTTCTGTTGCATTGTAGAAATAGGTTCTTCAGGTTGTTAAAATGATCTTTACATTTTGAAGTTCTTTGAAGAATCAAAAAATGATTCTTTTATGGAATCACCTTGAAAATTCCCTTTTGGAACCTTTAAGTAAAACGTTCTTCACACTAACAAAAAAATGGTTCAAGAAATGTTCACTGAAAGGTTCTTTGAGGAATCCAAAATGGTTTAACTGTTGCATTGGTACACTCTTAAAAATGAAGATTATTTATTAGGACTAGGTTTCGCAGGGCCTTATGAAATCTCTTTTATTTTTTTCCCAAATTCCAATTTATTTTTTTCCAAATTCTGTTTTTTTCCGTTTTAATTTTTACCTAAATTTCTAAATTTTATTACTCAAAGAGCATGTCTGATTAATTAAAATCATGAAACTTATACAATTTCACATCAATTTAATAAAGGTTTAACAAAAATGACATGTTTAGGGCCCTATGAAACGTTTTATTTTTTCTCACCATATGTTTTATTGTTATTAAATTCTGTGTTTTAGCATGTCTAATTATTTGAATGCATACTTAATTTATTCAAATTTATTCTTAAAATAGCCCTATGAAAGTTTTTTTTACCCTCAGAAATTCTGTGTTGTGTATTTAAAATGTTCTTGTTATCAAAAAAAAAAAGGGGAATTTACTATTAAAATTAAAACATGGAAGAAATGGGTGAGTATACCCTAAAAAGTAATGTTTATTTCATTTTAGTAGTAGTAGTAATAGTAGTAATATATTTCTGGCACAATGTCTTCAGGTTAAACCAGACTTTTATTTTGACGGGTTGCCGTGTCTATCCTTTTTTTTTTTTTTTTTTTTTTTTTTTTTGCAGTGATTACCACGCGCACTTCAGTATGTGTAGTAAACAAAACCGCTCATCTGCTCCATTCATCAAAACAGAGACACGCGGAACAGGTACAGATAGCACACATACGTCTGCAAGATGTCTGTTAAACATCTCTTGATCTGGAAAGCATCTGCTATGTACAAACATCTGACAGATGTCTGTAAGATGTCAGTTTTATGTACATTGTAAGTCATAAACATCTTAAAGTCATCTAATAGACGTCTATTTGACATCTGATAGGAAACGTCCTATAGACGTATTGTAGATGAGATACGACTTGCAGATGTAAATGTAGACGTCAAATAGATGTCTGTGCTATCAGGGTACATACCAAATTTTCATACATAAGTGTCAGTTTGTACTACATTACTATAATACTGAACGTTTAAATTAACTGATTTGTATAGAGTGTTTTCATGACACGTCAGCAAACAGCCATATTGGCGGACAGAATGTAAACAATGCTGCTGAACTAAATGAAGCTTGCATATTTTGCTGATTATTGCTGCTGAAAATGGTCAATTATTGTCATGTTTTGGGCTGTACTAATCGGCCAGACCAGGAAAAACATTTGGAGTAAGACTACCAAAAGTTATAACAAATCAAGGAGAAGAGTGAAAAAAAAACTGCCTGAGGAACAAAAGCCGTTTGTGGTTGGCCAAACTGAACCAGGATTTCCAGGGCAAGAATCTTGACAACATCTGTGTTTGTTCTTATCATTTCCATTCAAGTAGGTGAAATATTAGGCTAATAGCCTAATTAATACTGCTCGTACGTATCTTTACCACCTATTATAACTATAGTTTGTGTAAAATAATGTGAACTTTCCTACTTACGAAGTCCTTCTCTATATGATTTAGTAGCTTCCACACACTTTTGTGTGGTTTAGACAGCATAAATTATCAGAACATCATATTCAGTAGTACATTAACCGCGCAATTTATGCTGTTGTTTATATTTGAATATCGCAGCATGGCTGTGCATCCGGGTAACTGACCAAATCGCGAAAGCAAGTGCAAACCCTCTATACAAATGCTTAGATTACACTCAAAAATGTTTTTATAATAATAAATGTACAATTACATAATTATATTTCTACTCCTGTTTGTTTTTTTGAGATATAAACATTTAAATTTAAATATGTTTTTCTGAGGTAAATGTGACGTGACGTGACATTGTTTATTTCGACGTCTTTACGCGGTTGAAACGATTGAGCGATTACATCCCTGGTGAAAAAACCAGCATATGCTGGTAGGTATGTTTTGATGCTGGGATGCTGGTTAGGTAGGTTTTGATGCTGGTTTATGCTGGTCCTTGACCAGCAACATGACCAGCAAAAACCAGCAAAGGACCAACTTAAACCAGCATCAAAACCTACCTAACCAGCATCCCAGCATCAAAACATACCTACCAGCATATGCTGTTTTTTTCACCAGGGATGAGACAAAAACAGATTTTGGTAAGTTGTACTCTTTCTTTTAACATACCTTCGACCATTCGTTCATGTTTATTTAGTGCCGAAATTGGTATTAAACCGGAGGACCCTGGTGAAAAAGCATATGCTGGTTAGGTATGTTTTGATGCTGGTTTAAGCTGGTCCTTTGCTGGTTCATGCTGGTCCTTGACCAGCAACATGACCAGCAAAAACCAGCATCAAAACCTACCTAACCAGCATATGCTGGTTTTTTCACCAGGGGAAATGATCATTTCACGTCAGTTCTGCCGCTTCTCTTGAATTGAGACGCTGTCACTCCACATTAAACAGCGCCAAAACGCTAGGCCGATTTATTGTTTCAATAATGTATTAAAATAGACAGAATTTGTAATATGAGACTATTTCATAACAAAAGTAATGAAGCACAAAGCTAATTGAGATGTAATGGATGGGAGGTGTGCAATGTTCCGTTACTTAACTTAAAACAAGCTAGACTATTTGTTTACTTGGGATTTAAGAATCAATATTGTTTGGTAAAAATGAGAATCGATTAAAAATCGAGAAATATATTATTTATTTTCATTGATAGTCCCATAAAAAAACCTTCAAACATCCATACAAGCTTTCCAGTGCAGGTCTTGTGGGGGAAAAAAGTTTCTATAGATTGTTAAAATATTATAACAAACAAACAATCATGCTTTTAAGATCTTTGAGGAGCCCGAAATGGTTCTACAGTGGTATCACTGCAAAAATCCCCTTTTGGAGCCTTTATTTTTAAGAGTGGTGTGCTTAAAATCTGCGTTTTTAACTCTCAGCAGGCGGTTCTGCTTACGCTAAAGTTGGTTTAACACGTTCAAAATGTTTGGAACTGATTATGTGGGATCATATGCTTTTCTCTTACATCAGGGGCAGAGCTTATGTCTTTCATTCGCTTCGTAATTATGTCAGCATCCAAGTGCCTGCACGACGTAATCATAAGTTGCCCCTGTGAGCATGGAGTGTTTTTAGCTTTACGAACGTGTTGCTTGGCGACAGCAGATGTTTAAAGGCTGATGTTGGTTGTGTTGCGTCAATAAAATGCGTGTTTTTTAAACTCGTGTCAGTGCGGGGGGATTACAGTGGAGTTTGTTGGACAACGTTTCAGCTGAACTAACTTATGCATGTATTCATAAGTTGAACTCAAGCCAGGATGAATTCCTCCATGGTCAATGTGGTCGCCTTATCTCAGAAAAAACATCTGCAGAAACTCTGCTGTCGTAAAACTGGATCATCGTGATTTAGGCTTGATGAGATCCAGTGAGGTGGACTACCTTCATTTTCGAAATGTTTATTATCTGTCTTTAATGTGAAGATATTAACCATAAGATCCAAAAAGTTTTATATTTAAAATATATTTATAATCAAATTCATCTTTAAGCAAAATGCACTTTATATTTTCTTCATTACATTGGGAATTAATTTGTATGTCTAATAATTACAATCTTGTCAAAACAGAGTTTCAATTAATACTAGACTTTGAGTTTTTCCTGTTTTTAATCAGCCTTTTTTGTTTATATTTGCTCTGGCTCGAGGTTTAGCAAAATATGACGACTCTGCTGTCGCGCTTCAGATTTCAACCAATGATAACACTTTGTTTTCCTTCAAAATGTAAGTGAAAGCAGGTGTGTATGTGTGTTTTCCTTTTGAATTGTAACCACTTCCCTTTCACTTTGCGTCTGCAGATATCTGAAGTCCGTTCGTCTTCTGTATGTCTCTTGCACCTTTTTAACCAACCAGACTGTAACCAACAGCGGTGCTAACGTATGTACGGAAAACACCCATTCCTGTCAATAAGGCCTCTGACAGAGCTAGTACACATTTGTGGGGAAAAAGAAAACACACTCATTATCATGTGCTGTAACTGTTACTGGTGGCACAATTAATCTAAATTTAATGTTTAGATGGTAAAAGGTGGTCTTAAAGCTCATATATATCCTATATTTATTTACATTTTTTCTTTAATTTCACTTCATTTTCTAAATTTTATTGTATTTTTAGCTGGTAATATTTTAATTTAATTTTTTTATCTTATTTTTATATATTTTTATTGGTTGTATTTTGTAATTTTATTGTCTTATTATTATTATTATTATTATTTATTTTATTTTTTTTAGCTTTTTTAATTTTGTCCAATTTTTAGTTTTGTATCATCATCATCATCTTGTTGATTAGGTTTATAATGTATGCCAAAACAAAATGAATCCAAATTCACAGTATGCAAAAAACAGTACACCAAAAAAGCAGTGTCTGAATTCATATTATACAATAAACAGTATGTCAAAAAAACAGAGTCTGAATTCATAGCATGCAAAAAACAGTACGTTATAAGAGCAATATGTCCAAATTTATAGTATGCAAAAAAATGTATGGCTAAAAAAGCAGTCACCAAATTCATAGTATGTGAAAAACAATACCTTGTAAAAGCAGTACGTCCAAATTCGTAGTATGCAAAAAACAGTACGCTAAAAGAGCAGTATGTCCAAATTTATATTATGCAATAAACAGTACGTCAAAAAAGCAGTATGTCCAAATTCATAGCATGCAAAAAACAGTATACCAAAAAAGTAGTGTCAGAATTCACAGTATGCAAAAAACAGTATGCTAAAAAAGCAGTGTCCAATTAGTATGCAAAAAATAGTATGCCAAAAAGCAGTGTCCAAATTCATAGTATGCATAGAAAATCTGTACTCTAAAAGAGCAGTATGTCCTAATAATTAAGTATGGAGAAACAGTACGCCAAAAAATGCAGTGTCCAAATTAGTATGCGAAAAATAGTATGCCAAAAGGCTAAACAGTACGTTACAAGAGCAGTATGTCCAAATTCATAGTATGCATTAAACAGGACACCAAAAAAGCAGTATGTCGAAATTCACAGTATGCAACAAAAAAAGAAAAAGGTACTCTAAAAGAGCAGTATGTCGAAATTCACAGTATGCAAAAAAAAAAAAGAAAAAGGTACTCTAAAAGAGCAGTATGTCCAAATTCACAGTATGCAAAAAAAAAAAAAAAAAAAAGGTACTCTAAAAGAGCAGTATGTCCAAATTCACAGTATGCAAAAAAAAAAAGAAAAAGGTACTCTAAAAGAGCAGTATGTCGAAATTCACAGTATGCAAAAAAAAAAAAAAAAACGGTACTCTAAAAGAGCAGTATGTCCAAATTCATAGTATGAAGAAACAGTACGCCAAAAAATGCAGTGTCCAAATTAGTATGCAAAAAATAGTATGCCAAAAAGCTATGTCCAAATTCATAGTATGCAAAAAAAACAGTACGCTATAAGAGCAGTATGTCCAAATTCATAGTATGCATTAAACAGGACGCCAAAAAAGCAGTATGTCCAAATTCACAGTATGCAAAAAAAAAAAAAAAAAAAAACGGTACTCTAAAAGAGCAGTATGTCCAAATTCATAGTATGAAGAAACAGTACGGCAAAAAATGCAGTGTCTAAGTCAGTATGCGAAAAATAGTATGCCAAAAGGCTGTCCAAATTCATAGTATGCAAAAAAAACAGTACGCTATAAGAGCAGTATGTCCAAATTCATAGTATGCTTTAAACAGGACGCCAAAAAAGCAGTATGTCCAAATTCACAGTATGCAAAAAAAAAACGGTACTCTAAAAGAGCAGTATGTCCAAATTCATAGTATGAAGAAACAGTATGCCAAAAAATGCAGAGTCCAAGTTAGTATGCGGAAAATAGTATGCCAAAAGGCTATGTCCAAATTCATAGTATGCAAAAAAAACAGTACGCTATAAGAGCAGCATGTCCAAATTCATAGTATTAAAAAACAGAAATACTAAAAACAATATATACAAATTCATAGAATGGAAAAAACTGTCAAAAAAGTAGTGTCAGAATTCACAGTGTGCAAAAAACAGTATGTTATTTTGTTTCATTTTGATATTTTATTGTCTTATTTTATATTTTGTCCAATTTTTTACTTTGTATCATCATAATTTAATGATGGATTGATTGATTGATTGATTGATTGATTTACTTACAATAACACAACATCGAAGTTGATTAGGTTACAGAAACAAAGGTCAAGGTTCAGTGTGAATGCATGGAAAACTGGTTTCACTTAGTTCACTTTTGGGTCACTAAAAGCGGTCCAAGTTTGGTTCTTTTAAACAGGACTCAAATGTAACATCCATAAAGAGAAACTCTTTCTACTGGCAAAGGGAAACGTGACTTAGCTTGAAAACAAAGCCATTTTTCTATGGCCTCAACATGAAAGCTGTTGTTTCAATGTGATTTCAAACCTTTTGTTCTTTCCGCTTTGATATCTAAGCAGCAACGTGATACATGAAGCGTTTATCAGTGTTCATCTGCTTACATTATCGGCTGAAATGAAACCCCATCTCTTTTGTTTTCTTTAGAGCGTTTGTTTTGGTGGCTCGTGTCTGCGTGGACGGACATTATTTTGGAAGGAAGTGGGCCTGACAGATGTTGGTGTCTCTCTGGAAGCGCGGCGACGCTCCGAATCTCCTCTGTGGTGAGATCTAAATCCACAGTCATGCAGAAAAACAAGCATTTCTCAAGGCGGTCCTGCCTAAAACCCAATTCGCTAACAGCTCAACCTCCATTTTCCCTTTTGCTTCACCACATGTCACACATTTCCAGTACGTCCCACTCTGTTGCATCAGCATAGCGATCCTCAGCAGTCATTTTTCCTCAGGATTGATAAACATCGTAAACTGCCAAGGGTTCGTACACACTGTATACACACACTCAGGGCTGGTCTGAGACCAGCGTTGAGAAGTTACACCAAAACAGGCCTTTTCAATGAGTCAATATGAGAGCTGCAGAAATTAAACAAGACTTTATTGCAAAGTGCTGATTAGTGGTTTCATTCAGTCAGCAGCACCTGCTGTTTTTTGTGACGTTCCTGTCAAGGAGAAGTTCATGCAGTGTAGACCCTCAATTAGGTTGTGTTTGCTGACCACAAGTTGGCTGAGACCTGAGCTGAAACATTTGCGAATATGACAATAAAGTGCACGTATTTGTAGGAGGTAACCTCACGCCATAGTTTACATGATAATGTGCTAAGAGTAGGTTGATTTCCCAGAAGAGTGTAAACCCTGTGGCTCTGCGGTGCTTTCAGCGTTTCTCTGTTTGTTTGAGGGCCCGACCAAGGAGGTCTAAAATACCTGTGGAAAACGTTCACATTCATTCAAACAGTCCCTGTAATGAAATATTTACGTTTTGCTTACAAAAATCTCTCTCTATATACACTACCAGTCAAAAGTTTTTGAACAGTAAGATTTTTAATGTTTTTAAAGACTCACCAAGCCTGCATTTATTTGATCCAAAGTACAGCAAAAACAGTACAATTTTGAAATATTTTTACTCCAGTCTTCAGTGTCACATGATCCTTCAGAAATCAATCTGATATGTTTCATTATATTATTATCAGGATTCTTTGATGAATAGAAAGATCCAAAGATCTTATCTGAAATAAAACGCTTTTGTAACATTATACACTATACCGTTCAAAAGCTTGGAGTCAGTATCATTTTTTGGGATAAAGAAATTATAGAAATTAATGCTTTTATTTAGCAAGGATGCTTTAAATTGATCAAAAAAGATGTATAATGTTACAAAGATTTCTATTTGAGATAAATGCTGTTCTTCTGAACTTTCTATTTATCAAAGAAAACTGAAAAAAATCTTCTCAGCTGTTTTCAACATAATAATAATAATAAATGTTTTTTGAGCAGTGAATCAGAATATTAGAATGATTTCGAAAGTGACATCATGTGACTGGAGAATTGATGCTAAAAATTCAGCTTTGAAATCACAGGAATAAATTACATTTTAAAATATATTCAAATAGAAAACAGTTATTTTAAACAGTAAATATATTTCAAAATTTTACTGTTTTTGCTCTACTTGAATCAAACAAACGCAGGCTTGGTCAGTCGTTTTTGCATTAACAGCATTTCACCAGTTTGGAAATGAAAAGATTCAAAGATGAAAAATAATCATCAACTACATAAACTTCCTCAAAGCTCTTCTGTTGTTCACAAAAATGAAGGCCAGATGGTTTAATCAGACTACCACTGCATGAAAATGAAGAAATTGCAATAAATATACTGCAATCAACTGGTAAAATTATAATATTTAAATATTATTTATAGTATAAAAAGCTATAGTAATAGCATCTACTGCTAACCAGTGAATGTTTGGTTTGTTAACCTCGATACTGACATAACAGCAATAAGTAACAGAAATAGTATGATTTCAGCCGGACTAAATCTGAAAAAGTGGATATTTCTGAAGTTTGACCTAAATTATGCTCATGTAAACAGACTTCCAACCAGGGGACGTCTTTTCGGAAAAGTCTTTAGATAGTGTTGGTGAGTAACTAGTTACATGTAACGTTATAATGTACGTCTGCAAGATGTCTCTTAAAGATCACTTGATCTGGAAAGCATCTGCTGTGTACGAACATCTTACATCTGCAAGATGTCAGTTTTACGTACATTCTATCTCATAAACATCTAATAGACATTTATTTGACATCTGATAGGAAGCATCCTACCCTGATAGCACATATACATCACGGAGACGTCTATTTGACGTCTGCATTTACATCTGGAAGACATCGTTTTTACATAGTTTGCTCATCTGCAATACATCTATAGGACGTTTCCTATCAGATGTCAAATAGACGTCTGTTAGATGTCTTTAAGATGTTTATGATTTAGAATGTATGTAAAACTGACGTCTTGTCAGATGTTTGCGCACAGCAGATGCTTTCCAGATCAAGTGATCTTTAAGACATCTTGGAGACGTACGTGTGCTATCTGGGATTAATTATGCGTAATTACATTCAAGTAACCCTAAGACAAATCTTAATCTTAACACTAACCATATAGAAAGTACATGTAGCTGATTAATATTACTCATTACTTAAATGTATAATTACACTAGACACCTTAAAATAAAGTGTAACAAAAAATGTAACTGTAACAGAAAAAGTGTAGTTACAGTTACTTATGAAAATGTTAACAATTTCTTTCGCAAATTCCATTGACTGCACTAAACTATGAATATTATCAAGTATTCAGAACAATCTCAAAGTAAAATATTAAAGGTGATTTTGAGTCTTTTAAAGTCTAATCAGTGTTGAATCCTCCTGTAAGGTTAACTCTTCCTTGTTTAAAGATTTTAAAATGATTAACATTTGTTAGAAATTTAAAAAAAGTAATAAAGTAATCCAAATAGTTTCACATGTAATCTGTAACCTATTACATTTCCAGCGTAACCTTCCCAACACTCTTTAGAAACGATCATTATGCAATTGCGTTTGCGGGAACAATTACGAATTCCTGGGAATGTCCTCATTGTCAACAGTTCTATTTGCATTTTGTAACCCAGTAGTGCACTTGTGTGTTTAGCAACTGTATTACCTTTGCACAAGCACAAGCATGGATTATTATGGGTAACAGCTGGAGGTTTTGCAATAGGAGTCTACCACGAGCTGGTACTAACTCTGACTGATTTGGCAGTCCTGGTAGAATCGTTTGTCTTGAGACACTCCATATGCGAAGATAGCGCGCTTTTCGTCCTCAGCCAAAAAGTGACGATAGCGATAAGCAAGGTCTGATTTGGTATGGGCAGCGTTGGCAGCGTCGTGTGCTGTATATCTGTGCTTCCATGTCACGTTATACTAAATATTCATGCGTTGCAACTGCACGACTGATAGCAGAAGAATGCGTCTAAGCGGGAGTGTTCGCAAGCCCCTGCCAGGAGATAAAACGGCATGTCGTGCACTGAATGTTGAATCTTTCTCGAATGTTTTCTTATAACAGCGCATCGCGAGTTCCCAAGAATGCCGAGAGGATCCGAACGTTAGCCCGCACACAGCATTCTCCTAAGGGGGAGATGAAGAAGCGGGGGGAGGAGGGGGATTGCTCCATCCAGCGCTGTCAAAGAGCTGCCAACTCCTGTTGGCCACACATCTGCTGTGCATTAAGGCCTGGACTCTTCGGTGATGAAACCCAGCCTTGGCTCGCAGGGGGAAAGCCTGTGATTGGAGCACCGGCGCTCTGTCGACTCTGGGGCTCGGAGCCCAACTCGGCCCTACAGCTGGGTGGGTTTCCCCCTTTGTTTCCATGGTTTCCTTGCAAACACGAAAATCAGGCGCCTTGCAAAAGCATCTGGGCCCCCTCTCCTCATGCCTCGGTGTTACATCATGCAGATTCCAGCACTTTATCTTCCTCTGGTTGGTGTCCATCTCCCATTGCGTCCTCGGGCAGACATGCTCTGTTTTGTTAGTTCGCTTTCTGTTATGCTACTATGAATAACCTTACGGATTGGGATTTGGAAATTGCAAGGACATTTATGTTAAGTCTACATTAATCCGGATGCATTTGAAAAGTTACATTTTGGCCTTCATCCGAAGTAAGACAGATGCTGTGTTCAAGTTTGCCTACTTCTATACTGTCCAATTTCACAGTATGTGAAAACAGTACACCAAAAAAGCAGTGTCTGCGTTCATAGTATGTGAAGAATAGTACACCCAAAGAGCAGTGTCCGAATTCATAGTATGCAGAAAACAGTTCGCCAAAAGAGCAATGTCCGAATTCATAGTATGCGGAAAAAAAACTGTACCCCAAAAAAGCAGTGTGTCAAAACAGCAGTGTCCGAATTCATAGTATGCGAAAGACAATACAGCAAAAGAGCAGTGCCCGAATTCATAGTATGTGAAAAATAGTACGCCAAAAGAGTAATGTTAAATTCATAGTATACTAAAAAAAACTGTAGAGAAAAAAGCTGAGTTCATAGTATGCGAAAAACAGTTCACCAAAAGAGTAATGTCCAAATTAATAGTATGCAAAAAGAAACCTGTATGCCAAAAATGCAGTCTGTCTGAGTACATAGTATGCGAAAGCTGGTACACACAACAGCAGTGTTTGAATACATAGTATGCAAAAAAATAGTACGGCAAAAGAGCAATGTCCGAATTTATAGTATGCAAAAAAAACAGTACGCCAAAAAAGCAGTGTATGAGTTTATAGTATGCAAAAAATAGTATACAAAACAGCAGTGTCTGAATTCATAGTATGCGAAAGGCAGTACGGCAAAAGAGCAGCATGTCTGAATGTCATAGTATTTGAAAAACAGTATATATGTCCAAATTCATAGTATGCAAAACACAGTACGCCAAAAGAGCAATGTGTCTGAATTCATAGTATGCAAAAAAAAAAAACACAGTACACCAAAAAAGCAGTATGTCTGAATTTATAGTATGCGAAACAAAAGAGTGATGTCCGAATTAATAGTATGCAAGAATAAAACAGTATGCCAAAAAAGCAGTGTCTGAATCCATTGTATGTGAAAAATAGTACGCCAAACGAACAGTGTCCGAAATCATAGGATGCAGAAAAAAGCAGTATGTCGGAATTCATAGTATGCAAAAAACAACCAAACAAAAAACACAGTATGCGAAATCCGGAAATCCAAAATTAAAAAAGTGTTTTAATTCATAGTATGCGGAAAAACAGTATGCAAAAAAACCCCCAGTATGTCTGAATTCATAGTATGCAGAAAAAAGTATGCCAAAAGAGCAGGGTGTCTGAATACATAGTATGCAAACAACAACAAAAAACAGTATGCTAAAAGAGCAGTATGTCCAGATTCATAGTATGTGAAAAATAGTACATCAAATAGTAATAATTATGTCTGAATTCATAGTGTTCAAAAAGCAGGATAGGCGAAAAATACTTAATGACCTATAACTTTCTGGGTTGTGCATTCGATGGATACTTTACTATCCCATAAATTTAGAGTTGCAACAGATGCAACTGAAGCTGGTAGGTCATGTGACATTGACAACATGGCAGATGTGGTACATCCAAATGCCATATTAGACACATTCATACAAGAACATTCTTTGTGGTTACAGAGTTAGTTTCAACCCAAATGTTGCACCTACTAGTCACTTTGTGATTTCAGAAGCAGCTTAAACTTTTTGAAGATGCTCTTCCAAATAAATGTGAACTATTTACAGTGAGCTTCTGTGACATAAGTGTTTTCAGAAGTTTCAGAGTGGACAAGGAATGGTTAAAAACACTAGTGTGCGTTTTCAAATATTTTAATGCGAACGTAGCCTTAGCATGTACAGCAGTCAAAAAACACCTTGATTCCTGTGGTTTGACTCAATGCACATTGAGTAGAAAGTGTGCAAAAGGTGTGTGTGCCACGAGTAGAAGGTTCACGCAGCTGCACATACCACTTTGGTATCCCACACCTGCCGCTGCTTACAAAGAATCAGGTCAGTGTTGGCTGCATGCAGCGTTGTGGTTTTAGCAGAAGTGCTAACTCAGGCCTAAGTGTTTGTGGCATCCCCTTGTAAAACAAAAGAAAAAGTGAGCATCTGTGCACAATGCGGTCTGGAAGCAGCCAAACACTGGTACACTTTACCTTGCGTTAGGGTGTGGAACTTAACCATTTGAGAATCTGAGGGTAATTTGTGATTCGTGACCATCTAGAGTGCAGCAGTTTGATATTAAACCTACTGTAGATGTTGATTTAGCATTGCTCAAGTGGGAAATAGCCCTTTGTCATTTCATTCAACTTTGATGACAAATACTCTTCGCATGACAAACTTCCCCTTCCAAAGAACTCTGAGGGTTCCTGCTTGATGGAAAGTTGCAGAATGTGAACTATGGTGATGGTTTCCGACAGTATTACAAGCCTTTTACACACATGCTGTCCAATCCTGCGTTTCCCCAACCCAACTACCCCAATAACCCAGCAGGAAATAATTTTCATTACATTCTTCACAATTAAATCATAGTTACTTAACGTGACCTCAACCTTTTCATTGCGCTGCTCATTATATTTTTAGGACTGTCATTTTAGCATGATATTTCAATGCCTTTTTATTTTATTCACTTATTTTGTCACAAATTTTGTAAGAAATGATGATAGATGGATGGACGGACAGACGGTCAGATATACAGACGGACAGATAGATAGATAGATAGATGGACAGACAGACATAGACAGATAGAGAGATAGATGGACGGACGGACAGACAGACGGATAGATGGATGGTTGGATGGATAGATTTAATGGATGGACGGACGGATAGATAGATGGATGGACGGAGAGATGGATAGATGGATAGACAGAAAGACGGACAGACAGACAGATAGATGGACAGACAAAAGGGATATATAGATGGCCGGATGGCTGGTTGGATGGACAGATAGATAGATGAATGGAAAGATGGATGGACAGACGGTCGGACAGATGGATAGATGGATGGATAGATAGATGGAGAGACAAAAGGTATATAGATGGTTGGATGGATGGACGGATAGATAGATGGATGGACAGAGAGATGGATAGACAGAGAGACGGACAGACAGACAGATAGATGGACAGACAAAAGGGATATATAGATGGCCGGATGGCTGGTTGGATGGATGGATGGACAGATAGATAGATGAATGGAAAGATGGATGGATAGACGGATAGATGGATGGATAGATAGATGGACAGACAAAAGGGATATATAGATGGTTGGATGGATGAATGGATGGACGGATGGACAGATGGATGGATGGACAGACAGATAGATGGATGGAAAGACAGACTGACAGATGGATGGTTGGACAGACAGATAGATGGATGGATTGATTGATGGACAGACAAAAGATGGATATATAGATGATAGATGAATGGAAAGATGGATGGGCAGATGGATGGATAGATGAATGGATAGATAGATGGACAGACAAAAGAGATATATAGGATGGATGGACAGATAGATAGATGGATGGAAAGATGGATGGACTGACAGATGGATGGTTGGATAGATAGATGGAGAGACAAAAGATAGATGGATGGATGGACGGATTGATGGATGGACAGACAAACAGACAGAATAGATGGACATAGATGGCCTGGTTGGATGGCTGGTTGGATGGATGGACAGGATGGACAGATAGATAGATGAATGGAAAGATGGATGGGCAGACGGTCAGTCAGATGGATAGATGAATGGATAGATAGATGGATGGTTGGACAGACAAAAGGGATATATAGATGGCCGGATGGCTGGTTGGATGGACAGATGGACAGATAGATAGATGAATGGAAAGATGGATGGACAGACGGTCGGACAGATGGATAGATGGATGGATAGATAGATGGATAGACAAAAGGGATATATAGATGGATGGATGGACGGATGGACGGATTGACAGATGGATGGATGGACAGATGGATAGATGGATGGAAAGACAGACTGACAGATGGATGGTTGGGCAGACAGATAGATGGATGGATTGATTGATGGACAGACAAAAGCGATATATAGATGGTTGGATGGATGGATGGATGGATGGACAGATGGATGGATGGACAGACGGATAGATGGATGGAAAGACAGACTGACAGATAGATGGATGGATGGATTGATTGATGGACAGACAAAAGGGATATACAGATGGCCGGATGGCTGGTTGGATGGACGGATGGACAAATAGATGGATAAATGGAAAGATGGATGGACAGACAGATGAACAGATAGGTAGATATATGGATGTATGGATGGACAGATGGATGGATGGATGGACAGACGGATAAATGGATGGATCGACAGACAGACAGATCGACAGAACGGACAGATAGATGGATAGGTGGATGGATGG
This sequence comes from Labeo rohita, assembly GCF_022985175.1. Taxonomy (NCBI): domain Eukaryota; kingdom Metazoa; phylum Chordata; class Actinopteri; order Cypriniformes; family Cyprinidae; genus Labeo; species Labeo rohita. Next base: position 33,275,753 of record NC_066890.1, read on the forward strand.
ATGGGCGGACAGACGAATGGATAGATAGAGAGATAGATAGATGATAGAAAGACAGACGAACGGATGGATAGATGGATGGAAGAACAGATGGACAGATAGATGGACGGACAGATGGATGGACAGATGATCGGACAGACAGATGGATAGATGGATGGATGGATGGACAGGTAGGATAGATAGACAGATAGATTTATTTATTTTATTAATTTGCAAATATATGTATATTAATTAATTAATTATTTGGCAGCATCTCAAAACTAAGCAAGCTGTGTGTCAAACTTTCAAAGTCAAGACACATTAAAAAATATATATTAAAATATAACAATTTTGTAATTTAATTTACTTTTTTATAGTTTATGTACTCTAGACTGTCTGTTAACAAGACAAAAACAAACGTGTATGATTAAATGGAAGGAATGTAGTATGTGGTGTCTTTTGAAATATGGTGATGCAACCACAGATGCGACACACCTCTAAAAAGACAGGTGTGAAATCCCTCATAAAACACTCAAGCTGATCTCTTTAACCTCAAACCACCTTGTAAACAGCAACAAAACAGGTGGAACATACCTCACAGTGTTAAGCAGGTGGACAGCTATGACACAAGAGGAAAGTATTGGACACATTTCACACTTCAAGAGACTAACTGCCTCATCCTGGATGGCAAACTGATCAAATCACAAGAACGACTTTGAAGACACTTCGCGAACTAGAGAGTCCAGTTCCCATGAGCCTCTCGCCTGCATATCCCACATCAGTATTATCTTTATTTATGTTTCCAAACACCCCTTTTGATGTGTCTTTGCAGTGGAAAAGCTGACGCACAGCCACAATCTGGATACTTTGCATGCTCGGAAAGGCCTGTGAACAATAATGTGACTGAATAAATCATTTAATTCAACTTAACAGTGTTAAGTATCCGTTTTGACATGATGCAACCATATGGTTAAAAAGATGCATTAGAGATTGGAAGATTTAAAAAAAAAAAAAGAGTTTGTGCTAAGAATATGAATAATGATTCAAATGTGTCTTGATGTATTATTGACTTGCAATTGGACGATAACATCGGCTGAAGTCCCATAAACTTGCACTGAAAGAAAGTGTTGAGCCATATCTGGAGACCAGAATCTCATGGAGGCTTCGATCTGGGCACAACCTTATCAGCCGCATAGCTGTCACCCAGTACACCTTAGCAGTCGCAAAGCAATGTGCGTCTTTCCAAACTCTCGCGTTGATAAAATCGGATATTTTCTTGGGAAAATCAATATCTAATCTTTAGGTTGTTTTGGTTTGCAGCAATGCTGGGCGACTAGCCCACTTTCACACTCTGTTGAAAGAACAAAAAGGGGCACATCAAAGAAACTTTTCATCATTCAGATTTTACTGGAAATTGAAGCACACCAAAGATCGTATCTCGATCATGAATGTTTCACAAAGCTAGCTACGCTACTTGACAGGCTAAGCTAGCGTCGAGCTTAGCCAGGCTAGTAAAAATTCCTGGGTGCAGGTGTGCGGCAATAAAGTGAAAGGGCAAAGCCTATTTTCCACCACTGCTTTTCCACTACGGCAAAACCAACCGTCACTCTCACCAGTAACCATGACTCACACGACGCTCGCAGACAACACTGTAACTTTTCAGAGCGTCGAGTCTCAGAAACAGGTGTCACAGTCGCCGTGTGTCATTCCAATCGCTAACCACAGTGACTGCAACATGCTGTGACAAAATAATAATAGCTCATGGCAAGACATCCAGGCTGTATGCCCATCAAACACGTGATAGTCATTTATGAAGAAAAACATTGGGTTTCATAGACTTCAGGGTTTATAGAAAATGTACTAAAACTGGTAGCCTGAATAGGAATTAGCAAATACTGCCATGGAGCGCCGGTAGCCATGATTTGATTACGGAAATGTTGATCGTTGTTGTTGTAGGCATGCCGTTCGGAGCAACAGGCGCCAAGTAATCGTACCGTGCGTCGTCTCTGCGCCGTGCTCCGTAAAAGCTGCTTTTGTGCTCCTGATTTCTCAGGGTTTTTAGCATCCTGATAAGACAACCGCTTGATTTCCCAGCATTGCAAGCACAAACGTGACTCTTAGTGGCCCACTAATGAACAGATTTCAAAGCTCATTGCTGGTGTTGTAATTACAATCACTCTCTTGTTGAAAAGCCTTGTGTATACACATTTCGCCGTGATGCATTTTTGTAAGCGCTCCTTAATGGACGCCAAAAGTCTTCCTCGTGCCCTACTTCCGAACAAAAACATTTGCGGTGCCATTTGATGAAAAGACGTGCTAATTTGGTCAGCAAAGTGAGCGGAAAAAGGCTAATGTTATGTACAAGATCAGTGTTAGCAAAAACTATACAGCTTATCTAAGCCTAAACGGTTAGATAAGAGAAAGCTGAAAGCTGAATAAGCTTCCCATTGATGTGTGGTTTGTTAAGATTTGGCCGAGATGCAACTATTTGGAAATCAGGAATCTGAGGGTGCAAAAAAAAAAAAAAAAAAAAAAAAAAAAAAAAAAAAATCAAATTATTGAGAAAATCACCTTGAAAGTTGGTCAAATGAAGTTCTTAGCAATGCCTATTACTAATCAAAAGTTAAATTTTGATATATTTACGGTCTTTACATCTTTATAGAACATGATCTTAATATCCTAATGACTTTTGGCATAAAAGAAAAATTTATCATTTTTACCCAAACAATGTATTTTTGGCTATTGCTACAAATATACCCGTGCTACTTAAGACTGGTTTTGTGGTCCAGGGTCACATATTAGTACCTTAGGGTACAAATTAGTACCTTGAAGTACTAATATGCACCTTTTAGGAGCAGATAAGGTACAATGATGCAGTTTTGAGTGCACTTTTCCAGTGCTTTCCATACAAGTACAATTTTTGTACCTTTTTACAGACTGTATACTAGTTGTTCTGAGAAAAGACTGTCAGCAAAAAAAATGTGAAAAAACTTTACCTGATTCGGTTAGTACCCTCAAAAGTGCCCCTGTGTACCTTATTTACCCTTATACTGGGCCAATGAATGCTTAAATCTGACTTGCTGATGAATCAAATTTATAATGTGATTAAGTGTCATTCGCTCAGTTATGTCATTTTTAATGCAAAGGTGACATTGTTTGCGATGCCTTTGTTATGACAACTTGACACAAACCAATACATCATATCCTGTCAGTGCCTTTGTCATGACAACTTGACAATACCAAGACAATGTTGTACTATCTATGTTATATACTATATATGTTGTACTATATGACAACATTTGTACAGAAGAACATGAAAGTGAACTAATATTTTGTTGTAAGGAAATGAATTAAAAAACGGAAAAAAATGTAAGAAATAAAAATGCATGTGCACATGTTGGGCAATTATTTGTTATCAAGCCAGATAAGAAGGATCAGTCTATTAACTGTCCAAGAGAACTGGATTCTAGTGATTGAAAAAAAAAATAATAAAATACAGCACAACAAGAACTGATCTTGTTTTACTTATTTTTTAATACCATCGTGGCCGATGTGGAAACACTTGTTCATGACGTCATGAACGCCAGTGGGTCTTCTGGATGCTAGAGGTTGATGGTATTTCCAGAAGACCCATTTTGAGACTTGGGTAGACTTTTCCATTATGTAAAAAACATGTCAAGAAAATACAAACGTGTGGGATGCTGTAATTAACTGTTTTTACAGTGATATGGACCAAACTCTGCATGACTTAACCCACCATTGTACTGTTTTCATTTTAATTTTTGGGTGACTCACTTTTCAAATGCAATAAAATACAATTTTATACATTTTATTTATTATTATTATTATTATTATTATTATTAGATGATTAAATTTATTTCTCTAACACCAGTTAATCTTTTTTACAACATTTGAAATTATCTATTATCTGACCTTTTGTTGGAGGAAACTTAAAATAGGAAAAAAAAAAAAAAACACATTATGAAATGAAAAATATTTATGATGCTGTTGTAAAATAATTTGACAGAGTACTAACACTTAATGACATTTTAATGACAAATTCAACTTGTACCACTGTAGTTGAGGTCAAGAAAAATATTAATGATACTGTTATAAAATTATTTGACAGAATATTAGCACTTGACATTTTAATGATAAATTCAATTTGTACCACTGAAAAAAAGTGGTCAGAACAATATACACGACACAATTACACCCATGACTGTCAAAACCAACCACATGACAGTTTAATGTAATCTTAGCCCATAAAGCTAAGTAGTTTATTAAGTTTAATAATAAATCTGCTGTGTCATGTTTATGACAGATTTATGAAAGGTTATGATGTCTTGGTAATATCAAGTTGTCATAATAAAGACACTGACAGGTTATGATGTATTGGTTTGTGTAAAGTTGTCATAACAAAGGCATCACAAACAATGTCATCTTTGCATTGAAAATGACATAACTGAGCAAATAACACTTAATGACAGTAGTAATAAACATGCATAAAACTCCTTCATATTCATGACGTGTCATGTCAGACTTATGCAAGTGTTACCAAAAAATCTAAATATTGAGAAAATCACCTTTAAAGTTGTCCAAATGAAGTTCTTAGCAATGCATATTACTAATCAAAAATTACGTTTTGATATATTTATAGTAGGAAATTTACAAAATATCTTTATTGAACATGATCTTTTCTTAATATCCTAATGATTTTTGGCATAAAGCAAAAATCAATCATTTTGAACCATACAATGTATTTTTTGGTAATTGCTAGCTTAAGACTGGTTTTGTGGTCCAGGGTCACATACATCATCCGATAGATGTCTTGAGGTATGGTAACCGTAGTATAGGGGAATAATTGACTTTGTCGCGGCTGCATCAACACCTGGATTTTTTTTGGCTTTTAGTATGAATATGTTAGCCTTAAGGATATCTATAGTGCGCTAAGTTAGTGTGCTAAAGTGCTCTTTCAGTCCAATCTAGGTGCCCCCAGACTGCAATTTTAACCATGGGGGAATGCCATCCATGTTCATGTCTTTTTTTCGTCAGCCGAAATGAAATTTTTAGGACAACGTTCCAGGATTCTTCTCCATATAGTGGACTTGAATGGGTATCAACGAGTTGAAGATCCAAACTGCAGTTTCAATGCAATTTCACGATCCCAGACGATGAGTAAGAGTCTTGCAAAATGATCATTTTCTTCAAAAAAATACAAATTCTGTACTTTTTAACCACAAATGCTTATCTTTTACTAGTTCTGCAATGCGATTTCACGATTTCATGCATTACGTAATTTCATTGGAAAGATCATGCGTTTATTTCTTCATCATGTATTTCGGTTCAAAAAAACGTAGGGTAGGGCAAAAAACTCCATTTCATTTTCTCCATCCTCAAAATCAACTGACATCCTTGTTTTACCTTTTTGTGAAGGGCGTTTGACTTTTTTTTAACGTGACTACGTAATCCGTGAAGTCAAGCTAGTGCAAGATGACCATTTGTGATTAAAAAGTATATAGTATTTAATTATTTTTAGAAAATGACCAATCGTTTCACAAGATAAGATGCTTATTACTCATCTGGGATCACATAGAGCACTTTGAACCTGCACTGAAACGGCAGTTTGGACCTTCAACCCATTGATCTCCATTGAAGTCCACTATGTGGAGAATGTTTTCCTCAAAAACGTAATTTCTTTTTGACTGAAGTAAGAAAGACATGAACATCAGGGTGAGTACAGACATAGTTTTCCTCTACATCTTGAGCTTGAAGCTTGAGAGAAGACCGAATTTAGCAAGCAAGTCATACGCAATGAAAGCTCTTGGGCAACAGTAACTCAATGACTGATTTGTCTCCTGTAAGCCTTCGAAAAATCCCTTCACATTACTCAGTTCCCAATTCACCAGGAACCTCTACTACCAACTACCTCATCCGTGCTCTGGTGCACTGACGCTCGGCGAATCTGCTTATATAGCCTCTCCCAAAATAGCTGCGCCCTCATTGGTGGAAAAAACGGTTCCCACTGAATCACGTTGGGCCAATTAGAGAGTAGCACTTCCTGTTCTGCGAAAGATGTTTCCTGTTGATAGCCAGGCGCCGAGGGACAAGACATTGCGAAGCTGGCTGTGTTTTGCTGACCTTTGTGAGGCCTGTAGAAACACTGTCGGTGATAGCGGCGTGCCGTGTGCAGGAACACATGGCCCCGTCAGCTGCGTGAGAGCCAATGTTTTGGTCCGAGTGTAAACACACGCGCTGATGAGGTGCCTTGACTGTAAGCACATGTGTCTACGCTGGCTTCCCTGTGGATCGCCATGACACTAATGATACATCAAGGCCTTTTCTGTTTGAGCTAATAATGCATTAGCAAAGAATTACAAGGACTAAACAGTGCGCGGTTGTATACAGTGGAGCGTCTGATTGAGTTATTTGTTTTCAGCAGTGCTGAGATTCCCAAAACTTGCTCAAATTGTCCAAAGAGTCAACAACTCAAGGCTGTAATCGTAAAATCTGATGCTTTCATGGTGTTTATGTAAAATCGGTTCCTTAACGTTCTCAATTTATTACCAAGAAGTGTTTAGAAGCAGCTTGTTGATCAAAAAACGAATGGGATCTTCAAAAAGTATTGATTTCGAAACGACTTTTACAGTCTGACAGCTCCAGACACCTGGTGTCCCCTTCGGGTCGCGGTTTGCACTCAGTTGTTTTGTTTAAATACGAGAGCTATTCAGAGTCATCCAGAGGCAAGCACAAGACGTCCAGGATTCAGGAAACGCTGTTGTATCCTGAGATCTCTCAGGCAAAGGCTTGAGTTCTCCGTTGTGAAAACAGTGCATTTCCTTGTTCCTAAAAAAGACAAATGAATGGCTAAAGCTAACAATGCAACTTTCGCAGCACTTTTAAAGGGGAACTGCCACTTCTAGTGTACTTCACACATACTTAAACACTTGCTGAGTAGTGTAGTGTGGTGTTGCACGTTCTCTGGAGGTATTACGCAAGTTTGTGGATTTATAGGCCTGGAACAAACTGCTGAACTGATTGTTACTATTGGTAAACATTACAATGGCAACTGAAGCTAACATTTCTGTTTATTATACTTGTTTAAATATAAACAGTGGTTGGTAGTTCCAGATTGTTGCTTTCATTTTCAGATTTTTAAAATGACTTTTAATTAAACTAGCACTCTAGGCATGCATGCAATGTGCTTGTGGCTTGAACTTGCATTTCTAGTGTGACTACATGAATGCATAGTCATGTTTTTTTTTGTTTTGTGCATTGCAAAACATAATTTCTATCTATCCCAGAATGCACTGCAAGTGTCCTCCATCCATTCCAGACTGAGTTGCAATTGTAATCTTTACTACCAGCCAAATTTTTAATGTTTTTAAAGAAGTCTCTCACCAAGCCTGCATTTATTTGATCCAAAGTGCAGGAAAAACAATAATTTTACTGTTTAAAATAAACGATTTCTATTTATATATTTTTTTAAATGCAATTTTTTCCTGTGATTTCTGAATTTTTAGCATCATTACTCCAATCACATGATCCTTCAGAATCATTCTAATATTCTGATTTGCTGTTCAATAAACAATTATGTTGAAAACAGCTGAGTAGAATTTTTTCTGGTTTCTTTTGTAACATTATACATCTTTATCATCACTTTTGATCAATTTAAAGCACCTTTGCTAAATAAAAGGATTAATTTTTATAATTTCTAATGATGCTGAAAATTTAGCTTTGATCACAGGAATAAATTAGATTTTAAAATATATTCAAATACTAAACAGTTATTTTAAATAGTAAAAATATTTCAAAATTGTACTGTTTTTACTGCACTTTAAATCAAATAAATACAGGCTTGGTGAGCAGAAGAGACTACTTTAAAAACATTACAAATCTTACTGTTCAAAAACTTTTGACTAGTAGCGTATTTATATTTTGGTTGCACTTTCATGAAATGTACAAGGTGAGCGCAAATGTTCAGTTGTTGCTTTTATCTACTGCATTGAGTTGTATGACAATTCTTTCCATGTTACTTTCTGGTTAGTTTACCTCCAAATGAGGCGAACATGAATGAAATGGTCTTTTATTTTCACACCGCAGGTTGACGTGGGATTGCGGGATGACGTCCTTTCTTTGTGTGCCAAGAATCGTTTGGATGTAAAGCCAAACTAGCGTTAGTCTTTAAAGACGGCAGAGTAATCACAAAAACGTTACGGTAAGCACAATGGGCCTTCCTTTTTATTTTTTTTTATCACGTTCACAGGAATCACACACAGAGGCCTTTTCTTTTTTCCCCTCAAACAATGGCTGATTACTGCCAGGGCCTTGGCTTGACGTTCTCACATTGTGTCGATGTTTGAGTGTGTATTGAACTCTGGCGGTGAGGTAATATCCTCAGCATAGCAGCACGTTTGATGTTTGTCGCATTGAAACCGAGACTGAACATTGACATCATGGCTAACTTTGGTTTGTGGTAAAATGCTTTTCTAGAGAGTTTTTGTGCAGTAACACCAGGTACTTGGCAGTAACGGTGGCTTCCCTGTGCAAATGAACCTAGCAAGTTGCTGTACACAAACACACAGCGCTACTAAAAGTGACAGATGGTAAGTGCAGTATCAAGTAGGCCTTTGAGAGGGAAAGATTGCTATATTGTAAACATGCCTGTTCTGTTGACCCACACTACATAAAGGCACTTTGGACGAGTACATGTGCCATAAAAAGAGTCCTTTGTGTCAAAAACAAAAGCTTCAATGCTGTTCTTGCACCTTTACCTACAGCTTTACAGTTATTTGGAAAGATTAATGACTGTAGAAGTAAAGGGTTCTGTTTACCATAGTTGTGTCCTGAGAGAGAACAAAGAAAAAAAAATGCACACTACCACTCAAAAGTTTCGAGTTGATAAAATGTTGTTTCTGAAAAGTCAACATTGTAACTGCATGTCAGCTAACTCTCAAATATGTTTAGATATTTCAGAAAACAAGACAAAATGCTAAGTAAAGAATCTTTTTTGCAGTGCACTAACCTTAAGCCAACAGTCTACTAATATTTTAATGAGAGTTAGTGAATTTTTAGTCCAACAGATACCATGGCCCAAACTCATGTCATCGGTTGATCTACTTCTTCCAGTGTTTGTCCATTATACTGAAAACAATCTCCAGACACCTGGTGAAACCCCTCTGAAACCAACACACCAGACCAGATTACTAGATCAACTAGACCAGAAAACCATTTTAGGTGGTTTTTGACCTTCTTGAAAGTTCTGACAAGTCCTCAACTGTCTGTCCGTTATGCTTTTAAAATGGCTTAAACCAGTCTGAGATAGTTTATCTGGCTTTTGCCCGAAACTCTATGTAAAACCAGCAAGCCATACTAGAATGCAAGCTCAACTAAGACCAGAATACTAGTTTTAAGCTTATTTTTGGATTTTTAGGGCCAGATCTCCTTTAGGATCATTCCATTTAGCTTGTGCTTATCACCATGTTACAGTCTTGCGGCTTTCAACCTTAAACAACCTAAAGACATCCTGTACTGTACATTATGGCAGGTTTGGCATGATTCCAAGAATTCTCACAGAGTACAGAATAAGAATGTAATCATGCTTTGCGTCATCTGTTGCTAAGATCACTTGCAGGAGAATTATATTTCTGGACATTTGTTCTCAAAAATCGTAACGTTTTTGGAGTATTGCCAGTCTGGCAGATTCTCCTGCCTCCTTCCACGTCCTCCAATGTTTGTCAGTTTTGCTTAAAAAAGGTTTAAACCAGCCTAAGACGGTTTTCTGCTCTTAGCTTTTACCAAATCCCTCTAAAACCAGACCAGATTTGAAGATTGCAAGACCAGAAATCCATTTCTAAGCAACATTTTGGACAGTTATTCTCAAAAACATTGACATTTTGCAGCTTAGACAGTTAGTATGTCAAGTGTCTTGTGGTTGCCATTTTGCATTGCTAATCCAACAGATGCCAAACGTATCCTCCAAACTCATACCATCAGTTGATCTGCTACTTCCAGTGTTTGTCCATTATACTGGGGAAAAAATGGCTTAAACCAGTCTAATATAGATTTCTGGCCACCAAACCACCAAAGCACACCCGATTTGAAGATTGCAAGACCAGAAATCCATTTTTAAGCAACATTTTGGACCTTATTCTCAAAAACTGACATTTTGCAGCATTGTCAGTCAGTTTAGCTTGTGCTCATCGCTCTGTGACTATCTTGTGGATGTTTATTGTTAAAACGTTATTTGAGCATAGTTAGTCTAACAGATGTCAAACGTATCCCCCAAATTCATGCCATCAGTTGTTCTACTACTTTCAGTGTTTGTCCATTATACCGAAGAAAAAGAAATTGGCTTAAACCAGTCTAAGATGGATTTCTGGTCTTAGCTTTTGTCTAAAACCTCTCTGAAACCACCAAAGCAGACCAGAATTCAAGATTGCAAGACCAGAAATTCATTTTTTAACAAAGTTTTGAACCTTTATTCTCAAAAACTGACATTTTGCAGCATTGTCAGTCAGTTTAGCTTGTGCTCATCGCCCTGTGAATATCTTGTGGATATTTATTGTTAAAATGTTGACGTTTTTTGAGCACAGTTGGTCCAATAGATGTCAGACGTATCCCCCAAACTCATGCGATCAGTTGGTCTACTACTTTTAGTGTTTGCCAAACCCCTCTAAAACCACTAAAGCAGACCAGATTTCAAGATTGCAAGACCAGAAATCCATTTTTAAACAAAGTTTTGAACCTTTATTCTCAAAAACATTGACGTTTTGCTGCATATCTCATGTCTTTCTTTTGCCGTTTGCCATTGTTAGACTACAGGATCAGAATGTGTCCGTGCTTTGACTGTTTTATGTTACTCTAAACTAAAACCATCCTTGAGGAAAATTATATTGTGGATGTTTATTGTTCAAATGTTGTTGTTTTTTGAGCATTGTTAGTCGAACAGATGCCAAACTTATTCCACAAACTCATGCCATCAGTTCGTTTACTTCTTCCAGTGTTTGTCTATTTTACTGAAATATGGCTTAAACCAGTCTAAGATGGTTTTATGGCCTTACCCTTCCAGAAAACCATCTTAGGTGGTTGTAAGCTCATTTTTAGACCTTCTCAAAAGCATTTCTAGCTCTGTTAGAAAAAGGTACACATTTTCTCCCCTGCATGTTTCAACTTAAACAACCTAAAGACATGCTGTACTATATTTTAGAACAGGCTTGGCGTGGCTCCAGATACTCCAGGATCAGAATGTGTCTGTGCATTGGCTCAACTGTGTTGCTATACACTAAAACAGTATTGCAGGACGTTTGTGTTTATTGTTAAAATGACAATGCTTTTAGAGAATTGTCAGGTCAACAGTCTAAACTTATGCCCCAAACTCATCGGTTGGTCTACTTTCTCAAATGTCTGCCCATTATGCTATAAAAATGGCTAAAAACCAGTCTGAAATGGTTTATCAGATTTTTGCATTGAAAGAAATCTAAAACCAGCAAACCATGCCAGAATGCAAAATCAGCTAAGACCTGAAAACTATTTTAGGTAGTTTTAAGCTGATTTTTGGAACTTTATGACCTGTGCTTATTAACATGTTAACAAGATTGCAAGACCAGAAATCCATTCATAAGCATTTTGTGCTACATTTTGGACTTTTATTCTTAAAAACATTACCATTTTGCAGCACTGTCAGTCAGTTTAGCTTGTACTCATCACCCTGTGACTGTCTTGTGTCTTTTAACCTAAAGACATACTGTGCTGTACATTCATTACAACATTTTTGGTTCCAGGCGTTCCAGGTACTGACAGAGCGCAGGATCAGAATGTATCCGTGCTTTGACTGTTCTATATTACTCTAAATTAAAACCATCTTGGAGGAAAATTGTATTGTAGATGTTTATTGTTCAAATTGTGATGTTTTTTGAATATTGTTAGTCCAACAGATGTCAAACTTATTCCACAAACTCATGCCATCAGTTGGTCTACTTCTTCCAGTGTTTGTCTATTATACTAAAAAATGGCTAAAACCAGTTTAAGATGGTTTTCTGGTCTTGGCTTTTGTCTAAAACCCCTCTAAAACCAGCAAACCAGGCCAGATTGCAAGATCAACCAGAGCAGAAAACAATTTTAGGTGGTTTTAAGATCATTTTTGGATTTTATTCTCAAAAGCATTGACATTTTGTAGCTCACTTAACCTAAAGACATACTGTACTGTACATTAGAACAAGTTTGGCATGGTTCCAGACATTCCAGGTAATCACAAAGCACACGATCAGAATGTATCCACGATTTAGCTCATCTGCGTTACTCTAATCTAAGATCATGTTGGACTGTTTTAAGCTGTTTTTTATTATTTTGTGGACTTTTTTTTCTCAAAATGTAAATAACGAATCAAAAATTGTCTAAGTTTTTCTCAAAGATGCCTTTGAGAACACTGTCAGTCAGTCCAACACATTGTCCTGCCCCAAATTCACTTTATCACGCCACTTCTTTCAGTGTATCCATTATGCTGAAACCCAAACAAACCATACCAACTCCACTTCCTTAAATGTTTGTTCACTACGCTCAAGAAAAGAAACTGCTTAAACTAGTTTAAGATGGTTTTATGTTCTTGGCTTTTCGACAAACACCCTCTAAAACCAGCAAACCAGACCAGATTGCAAAACCAGAAGTCCATCTTACATGGTTTTTAAGATTGCTTATGCACATTTATTCTCAAAAGCATTGCCATTTTCCAACACTGTCAGACAGTTTAGCTTGTACTCATTGTCATGTGACTATCTTGAGTCTTTCCACTTTAAATAACCTAAAGATGTACTGTACTGTACATACGGTAAGACAGGTTTCATGAATGTAGTTTTAAGTACAGTATTCCAGGTATTGACAGAGTACAGGATCAAAATGTATCTGTGCTTTGACTAATCTGTGTAACTAGGTTAAAGGGATAGTTCAGCCAAAAATGAAAATCTGTCATTGAATTCTCACCCTCATGTCGTTCCAAACCCGTAAGACCTTTGTTCATCTTCAGAACGCAAATTAAGATATTTTTGATGAATTCCAAAAGCTTTCTGACAGCAACGCAACAACCGTGTTCAAGGCCGCACATCCTGATTTTGCTGAGTTAGATGTGTTCCTGGGTCAACACATTTTGTTGACCCTGGAACAACATTTTAATACAAAAATGTAATCTTGACCACATCCCTAGACCTAAACCTAACCTTACCCATGAGTAATCCCTAAAATCAGAGGAAATGATAGATGTATGACACTGATTTACAAGCATCAAACACTGATTGTAAGCCTAAACTTCACAAAAACTATAAACGTTTTTTTCAAATCTGATTGGTTAATCACAATGTTGTTCCAGGGTCAACAAAGATGTTGATCCAGGAACATGTTGTACTTGGTAAAATCAGGTTCTGCCTTCGCGGCCTAGAAAGGTAGTAAGAACATTGTTAAAATAGTCCATGTCACATCAGTGGTTCAACCATTATGTTATGAAGCTATGACAATACCTTTTGTTTGATGTTTTATAGCATTGTAAGTCCAACAAATTGCCCTGTACTCAGATTTATGCCAGCTTCCTCCAATGTTTGTCCATTACGGTGAAAATAAACCAAACCGACTGCAGAATCATCTAAGACCAGAAATCCACCTCCAGGTTTAAGCTACTTTTTTGGCCCATATTTTCCAAAACGTTGACATTTTGCAGCATATACAGTATTGTCAAAAAATTTTAGGCCACTAGTATTTTAACCAAAAACAACAACAACAAAATGGTTTTAAGTCAGTTATTTCAATCTTTTGCTGTAGCGTGAAGAACTGTGACGACATCTCCAAGATGCTTCAAGTAGGTCTCAGTTTGTTCTGTTTCTTCATGTCATTCCAGAAAGACTGAATGATGATATCTCTGTGGAGCACCGACTGTTGTCAGACACCTTGTGCAAACAAAAATCTCACTGGATTATTACAACTGATGGCAAAATGTATGTTTGGAAATGTAAACCTACATCTCCTACTGAAACACTACTGCAAAAGACAGAAATAATTTGAACCACTTTCTGTTGTTGTTGTTGGTGAAAATACTAGTGGCCTAAAACTTTGTACAGTGCTGTATAGGGTATATATAATAAGTGTATATATATAAAAGTTACTGGTTCAAACAGCAAACCGGTTTTAATTACGCAAACCGTATGAATTTTGAGAAAACCGGCATACCCGTACAAGTGCCTGAACAGCGTCTGAATTGAGAGGACACATCCCTGTTAACTGCATACAATTCTGAGTAATGGTTGGAAAACTTATAGAACTATTAATAACACACGATTAATTCTTTAACCGAGGAAATAAACCAACTGTAAACGGCCGTTAACAGAATCTTACCTCCGTATAAATGCATAGTATTCAAACCCGCACCATTGCTTTGTTTACCGTAGTGGCTACAGAAGTATTACGACTGATCAAAAAGCGCCACCTGCTGGCAGAGAGTGAATTTGCGTCTCATTCAGCACATTTGCTGTTTGTATTTTATTCAGATATGTTTGTAACATGACATTACAAAGCTAAGGGGAGACCATTTTGTTATTGCTTCAAGTTTTAAAATGATCCCTGGTGAAAAAAACAGCATATGCTGGTAGGTATGTTTTGATGCTGGTTTAAGCTGGTCCTTTGCTGGTTAATGCTGGTCCTTGACCAGCAACATGACCAGCAAAAACCAGCAAAGGACCAGCTTAAACCAGCATCAAAACCTACCTAGCCAGCATCCCAGCATCAAAACATACCTACCAGCATATGCTGTTTTTTTTCACCAGGGATACAATCAAATTTACATCAAAACTGCTCATGTAGCATGTTTGTTTTGGGTCGTGATTTAATGCAGTGGTTCTACAAATGTTTTATGCATTCTGACTGTAAACGCACAGTCAGGAAAAAAACGTGATAATCCTGCTGAAAAAAAAACTAGCTAAAACCAGCTTAAGTTGGTTGGCTGGTTTTAGCTTAGCTTAGCTGATTTAACCCTCTAACTGTCAAGTTTACTTCACCATAAAACAAATAAATCCTAATCTAATCACGACAAACTATACATCGTTGGAAAGGTGTAAGACTCCTAAATAGATATTTCACCATATTTTTGTGATAGAAATTATGTAGGAAAAGTAATAGATTGACATATGTCAAGAGTGCAACTTAAAGATTCTACATCACGCAATAGAAATCATAAGAAATTATATATCAGTTCAAAACTTAAAATCTCAAAATTCATCCTTTGAAAGGCATTTCAAAGACATTGCAGTACCACGGAAAATGTACATCAAAATCATATTACAAAATGTTTTCATTCATGAATTATAAAAATTGAATTTGCATTTTTACGTCTGTGTTCAAAAATGGGAGTGACAGTTAAAGGGTTAAGCTGGAAGTACCAGGTTTTAGCTGGTCTCCCAGCCTGGCCAGGCTGGTTTTAGCTGGTTGTTCCAGCTGGTCTCCCAGCCTGAAGTGCCCCAAACTCCTCTAAAACCAGCTTAGCCAACCAGCTTAGACTGGGTTTAGCTGTTTTTTCAGCAGGGAAACTGTCAAAGAAGACGCTTTTATTTAAAAATCAGCAAACCAGACCAGATTGCAAACCAAAAATTCAACTTTTTAGAGGCTGTTTTTCCAAAACATGCAATTTTCAGCATTGATCTATCTTGCGTCTTTACCTCAAATAACCTAACCTAAATAAGACATACCGTACTGTACATTAAGACATATTCTACATATTCTAGGTCACAGCGTACAGGATCAGAATGTATCCGTGCGTTGAACTGTTTGTTCTAATAAGGTGTAATTGGCTGATCTGTGTTACGCGCCCTGGGCACTTACCGCTGTTATGTATGAAGGTGCTTTAATGCGAGTTCCTGAAGAAAGAATGAAGGTATGAACTTCATACCACAAACACAGTTCACAACAGAGGTATCTGGGTCAACCTGAACATGTTCCTCGATTAGCTCAAAGACTGCAGCATTATTAAATAACACATCTGCCAATAAAACGATCAAAACTCAATCGACACTGCCAAAACCATATCAGGTTTTTTAATATCTAACTTGTCGCTTAGCGACGGCGTGTTTGTTTGGGTTTTGATCTAAAGCGCGATCAATAAGCGAAAAACTGGACTGCGAGTTTTGGGCCTGGAAATGTATTTCACCATCCCTGCCACATTCCTTCAGATCGTTTGATGAGAACCACTCACTGGGAGAAAAAAAGGCTCTTACTTGCAAGTGTTTGCTGAATGAGTCATTCGCAATGTGGGTACATATTTGTGAAAGGTCTCATAATGACAACAGTGCGAGTGACAGGCTGAACAGGAAGTCCAGCAGGAACCGTTGCACGTTTGGAGATCTGACACAAACAGCTGCAGGTTTTTGTATGTTGACCTGATGCTAGAGGAAAAATGATCAATTTTGGAAAACATTAACTAAAAAAAAAAATAAAGTAATAAGTTATGATGCAAAATGCATAAGAAAAGTTTAGGTTTTTGCACACACAACATAATGCACTATTAGAAATAAAAAGGCAGTTTTTATAATAACCAATAATATGCTATTTTAAGTTTATGATATGACTTTTGATATTATTATTATTATTATTCCTGTCAAGTCTCCATTCCAAGTGCTTTGCATACAACTCTATTAAACATACAAAGATATGTTTTATTTATTCGTTCATTCATTTCTGCTTCAAGTTCAGATTTGGTGCAAATGAGATGTTTTTTAACTCTAAAATAATTTATTCCAAGTGTAAAATTGGAGTTAAAATACTTTTTACTGTAGTTGCATTGCTTTGTGGTACAATGTTGCCATGCATTTTTTTTTCTTAATTTTCTGTTAATTATTTAGTTCATGTATATAAATACGTAAATGAATTAAATATTATTTAGAATTTAAAAATAAATGTATTAATGTATTAATCTTATTAATTAATTAATTTCTTTATTTGAATTTTTTTTATTTATTATATTTTAATTATTTTAAGCATTTTTAAAAAGTATTTATTTATTTATTTTAATCTGTATTTTCTATTTTGCGTCTAAAAACAAATTGGGTAAAAATGTTCCACCATTAGAAAATAATACATAGCATATAGGGTAAATATTACATTATATTTATGCACATTTACACTACCATTTTTTGTTTGTTTGTGTTAAATGCAAAGCAAAACAGAATAATTGAGAATCCAGTCAGTACGAGCTATCATGCATAGTTGTTTTCACTGATATCTTGAAGTGCAAAACAACATTCCTTGCTGTCAAATGTCCTGGGATCCATTGTCACCAGTTAGGATAACTCACTCGCCTTAGAAATAGCATTTGGGGTCTTTGTGTTTAACCTAGTCTAGCGGATGTGCGAAGGTCACCCTGAGGCTAGGAGCCCGGTGGGCTGCACGTGTTTACCTACTCATCAAAAACAAAAGGTGACCGTCGCGAGCTTAACCGAGCATGCTAGTTTAATGGAGTATGCGAAGGATACACTTTTGTCTGGCTGCAGCCGTCATCAACTGTAAACGCTGTTTTTGCCCTTAAATTACAGTGGTAGGCCCGTGCCAAGTCAACAATTTTCGAGACACTCGCTACGCAGAGCCTTTGAGGTATAGTTATAGGCCATAAAACGTTAAGACGCAGCGAGGTTTATTGTGTTGGAGCTGAAACGCTTATTCCTTTTGCGAGGGTGTGTTCGCACAGAATTTTTCTCTTGAGTGAAACCTTTGTTGATCTGATTTCTCGCGACTGTTTTGGTAGGTGGTTACATGTACCCGGGGAAAGCCTTCTAAAAGCACTAATGGAATGAACGTGTTTACGTTGTCATAATACATCAGTAAATGGGCCTCGTTGCCCACATGTCAAGTGTGAGTTACCTGCTTTGACTCAGATAAAGTGATAGTAGATCAACTGAATGGGTGACGTAGGAGGTCTTATCACCTCGACGCACGTCAAGAGCACATAGTCAGCGAATATTTATAGAAGAAACCTCCGCAACTCGTCTTCCGAGTGTCTCCGGAGCAGTTAATCTTTGCTCAAACCCCCCCAGACCGAGTTTCAGCCATCGACTTATAAAAACCAACCTTGTCCAGGCAGTTTATTAGCACTTTTGGGCGCTGTGGAAAATCTGTGATGTACCTGTAAATTTGATAGCCCACAGGATGAAAAGAAATTATTGGAAATTAGCCTAAAGTTAAAGTTAATTTTACCATAAAAGACTACTGTTAAGAGCTTTATGGGTTTACGCTGTAAAACACGGTTTGGAGTTCGGATTCAAAGAGCGCTGTGCGCTTGTATTTGCTGTGTAAATAATTTAATGCTCTGTGAAACATTTTTAGATCCCCGAATGAGTGATTAGGCTGGCTGATATACAACATGGTGTGTAATGCTTTAGATTGAAACCTATTCGATTACAAAATCCGACGTTTCAGACGCTTTAGACCACCGGGACTTTACTAGATTCCTCCTTCAGACACACATGACAAGTCTTCAAGTTCTGGTAAACCCCTTTGCTTTAATCATCCTACTACGCTTAACCGCACTTAAGGGTTTAACGTTCTGTAGAAAATCTCAAGTGTAGCTTTGGATGTTGCAGTCGCTGTTTTGATCTCAAGCATTGCTTCACGACAACTCAAGAAGAGTTCAGTTTCGATAACACACTCTTAAAAATAAAGGCTTCAAAGGGGTGTTTTTACAGTGATCCCATTGAACACACTTAAAAATAAAGGTGCTTCATGATGCCATAGAAGAACCTTTTTTGTCTAAATGGTTCCATAAAGAACCTTAAACATCTGAGGCAAAAGAAGGTTCTTCAGATTATAAAAAGATAAGAAAGACGGTTCTTTAAAGAACCTTTGACTAACTGGTTCTTTGTGGAACCAAAAATGGTTCTTCTATGGCATTGCTTGAAGAACCTTTTAAAGTACCTTTATTTTTAAGAGTGAAGAACCATTTTTGGTTCCCCAAAGAACCTTACAGTGAACAGTTCTTTTTTGAAAAAATCTAAAGAAACTTTTTGCACTATAAAGAAGCTTTTCTGCATTTGAAAGATTCCATGGAAGATCAAGGTTCTTCATGGATCCATCGATGCCAATAAAGAACCTTTATTTTTTAGAAGTGCAGCAGCTTTTTCATGCTTCGCCGCCCGTCTGGTAGAGTAAACGTGCAAATGTGTCAAAGGCCATGTGAGTAAACAAGATTATTCAAATGTCATAGAGATCCAACACCCTGTTAGATAGCGAGCTCCGTTTGTTTACCCTCTTTTGTTTGCCTTTGAAGAAAGATATCGCATTGAGCAAATACAGCTCTGCTAATTACAGTTTCACGACCACTTGATGAAAACTGTGTTGGATGACTTTTAGTATTTAGCGAAGTGTTTGTGCGAGCTGCATGTTACTTTTAAGGGATTTTTCTGGAAAAAAAAAAAGAAAACTTGTGTTGTTCTAAACTGTATGAGATTCTTTCTTCTGTGGAACGGAAAAGAAGATATTTTGAAAAATGTTCTAGCTGCACTTTTCCATGAAATTACGCTGAATGGAGACTAAGTATGCAAAAACATCATAAATGTGCTATAAAAATGTTGTTTATTGGACTTATAAGTACTAAGGCCAGACTTTGTGTGAGAAACAAACTGAAGTTGAAGTTGTTGTCATTTCATGTTTTCTGAAAAATGACAAATTTAGAGTGTTTATAAGGAATAGTTCACCCAAAAATGAAAATTAGCCCATGATTTACTCACCCTCAAGCCATTGTAGGTGTGTATGACTTTGTTCTTTCAGATGAATACAATCGGAATGATATTAAAAAATGTCTTGGCTCTTCCAAGCTTTATAATGGCAGTGAATGGCTGTCGAGATTTTTAAGTCCAATAAAGTGCATCCATCCATCATAAAAAGTGCTCCACAGAGCTCCAGGGGTTAATAAAGGCCTTTTGAAGCAAATCAATGTGTTTGTGTAAGAAAAATATTTATATGTAAAACTTTATAAAGTGTAATCTCAAGTTTTCAACGGATGACATAGGCTGTAGGCGAACACGAATGCGAAAGCGCAACAAAACACCAGTCACAAATTAGAAGTGCAAAGTGAGGGTTTGTAAAGAAAAATGTCTGAGGTTTTCAATATAAGCCAAGAGGAGACTGTTTTTCCTTTGTTGTAAACAAAACTTGGTTCACGCGAAACTAGCATATTCTCACCGTAGCTTACGCTACGCCTACATTGTACGTCATTCGCTGGAATGCCACTGTCTTGTAGAGGGATGTATGACAGAGATTACGGTTTGTAAAGTTTTAAATATGCATATTTTTATTACACATATGCATCGATTCACTTCGGAAGGCCTTTATTAACGCCCTGGAGTCATGTGGAGCATTTTTATGATGGATAGATGTGCTTTATTGGACTTTAAAATCTCAACAGCCATTCACTGCCATTATAAAGCTTGGAAGAGCCAGTAGATTTTTACATATAACTCGATTGTATTTGTCTGAAAAAAGAAAGTCATATACATCCAGGATGTTTTGAAGGTGAGTAAATTATAGGTCATTTTCATTTTTATGTTAACTATCCCTTTAAGCTCACAAGCTACAAGATTTAAACACGATTATTATTTTTTGGACTCCACTGGCAGATGTTTTTTTTCTTGTTTTAAGCTTAAACTTGTTTCATTTTGATACATATTTTCAGAAAACAAGACTTAATATTTAATGCTCATTTCGATTTTAAGTTATTGTTTCTTGATTTAAGAAATGTAGGTGTTCTTACTGGAACACAAGACAAAAATACTGTGTAGTAATCCTTGGTGTGTTTATTAAAGAAGTGGTGATTCATGAATGAATCGTTCACATTCAGTTCAGTCAGGTGATTCAAATTATTTCTTTATCTATCAAACTAATTTGGTTCTCTCAAGTTTATGTGTACACTACCAGTCAAAAGTTTTTGAACTGTAAGTTTTTAATGTTTTTTAAGAAGTCTCTTCTGCTCACCAAGCCTACATTTATTTGATCTGAAGTACAGCAAAAAAAATGTTACTATTAAAAACAACCTTTTTCTATTTAATAATATTTGAAAATGTAATTTATTCCTGTGATTTTAAATCTAAATTTTTAGTATCATTACTCCAGTCACATGATCCTTCAGAAATCATTATAATATTCTAATTTGCTGCCTAAAAAAACATTTATTATTATTAAGTTGAAAACAGCTGAGTAGATTTTTTTTCAGTTTTTTTTATAGAAAGTAGAACAGTGTTTATCTGAAATAGAAATCTTTCGTAACATTATAAATCTCTTTATCATCACTTTTGATAAAATTAGCATCCTTGCTAAATAAAAGTATTAATTTCTATTATTTCTTTCCTCAAAATAAATAAATAAATACTGACTTCAAGATTTTAAATGGTATAGTGTATAAATAAATGCTGATCTCTGGATCTTTCTATTCATATTTCTATTCTTTATGTAAGTGTCTTGAAAAAAAAACTAAACTGTTTTAAATATTGATAATAACAATAATAAAAAACGTTTCTTGAACAGCAAATCAGCATATTAGAATGATTTCTGAAGGATCATGTGACACTGAAGACTGGAGTAATAATGCTGAAAATTCAGCTTTAATCACAGGAAAAAAATTAAATTTTAAAATATATGAAAATAGAAAACATTAAGTTTAAATAGTACAAATATTTCAAAATTGTACTGTTTTTGCTGTACTTTGGATCAAATAAATGCAGGCTTGGTGAGCATTTTAAAAACATTAAAATTTTACTGTTCAAAAACTTTTGACTGGTTCTGTAGTGGGAAATAATGACTCATGAATTAATCGTT
Organism: Labeo rohita; assembly: GCF_022985175.1. Classification (NCBI taxonomy): domain Eukaryota; kingdom Metazoa; phylum Chordata; class Actinopteri; order Cypriniformes; family Cyprinidae; genus Labeo; species Labeo rohita. Next base: position 33,297,560 of record NC_066890.1, read on the forward strand.
CTTTTGACTCATTAAGTCTTTTTAATCTTTTAATGTGTGTGAGTTTAATAGATTCGCTTTACAGCTCTAAATGATTGACATTATCTAGTAAAATTAAATTGTTCCTCACACAAAGCTATTGTAAGACTTCAGATTATGATGCTTAAGTAATGGTGATTTTGTATCTTTTTTGAAGCCTGAAATCTGCTAAAAAGAACAACAAGTACAATTCTTTAATATGATTTCTTTTGTGTTTCACAAAAGAAAGCAAGTCGTTTGGGTTTGGTACGATATGAGGGTGAGTAAAAGACAGGATTTTCATTTTTGGGTGAACTATCTCTTTAAAACCGATTCAAATGGTAATCAACCCGAGTCAAAAGAAGCGCAAAGTGAGATGTAGGTATTTGTTGACTTTTCTTTTTATCATCAGAGTTAATGTGTGTCATTCTGTTGTTTTCAGGCCTTCCTCTTCACATTCTTGAACCTCTAATTTGTGAAGGCTAAGTTCAAAAGATCACCTAGCGCATAATTACGTCTGTTATGTCTAACTGGAAGGTGTTTTGTTCTCTGAACTGAGCGCTGAGCAAACATTTCCATTCAATTGATCTGTTGCGGTGAATTCTCTGTCAGTTCGTCTTGTTGCTTTCAGACGCAACTTTGGTGGGCTCTTGAAGCACATGCATGCATGCAAACACACACACACACAACGTCCTCTGTTTCTCTTTCAAGTCAGGTGTAGACGCATAATTATGTGCTTCATTCAGGCCTTTAATACAAGCCCAATTTTCTGAGTTGAAATGGACGTTCAGAAGCTGTTAGTGTTTTTACCATTTGCATCTGCAATGGGGGTTGAAAAGCAACTTGACCTGAGGTAAAACTGACAGGTAAGACCTGTCGTCTGACAGGAACAAACACCAGGTAGACAATATGCCATGATTGGACAATCTCTGACAGTCTATTTAAACAGCCCACAATCTTTCATCGAATTCACAGTTTGGCGAAATTGATGCACTAATGCATTAATGCTCTTAAATAATCACAAAAACGCAAACGAGTGCAGGTTCAAATCTTTCATTCAACATGTGGCATTACATAACATCTCTCTTAAGAAGTGCTGTTAAGCGATGTGTAAAAACCTAACAGTATTACTGCTATTGTTTTAAAGCATACGGGTTGGATTTCATGGGGATAATGCTTTCAGACAAGATCGACATCGGTTATGCATACAGCACGTACCTTAACTCAAAGCATTTGTCGAATTGCTCAGCATCTGAAACGAACCTGTCTTGCAAAGTAGTCTCAAAATCTCCTGCTAATACTTTGCTGTCAATAAATCTTACCTTCAATCCATGAATCAGGTATTTTGATGAAAAAGAAAGAAAGAAAAAGAAAAAGATATATATATATATATTATATATAATACATATATATTCAAAAAAGGCAGAATTGTGAGATATAAACTCACATTTGTAAGAAAGAAGTCAGAATTGTGAGACATAAAGTTGTGAGAATTGCGAAATATAAACTGGATTTGTGAGAGAAAGAGAACTGCGAAATACAAACTTGCATTTGAGAAAAAAGTCAGAATTGAAAGAAAAAAGTCAGAATTGTGAGATATAAACTTGCATTTGTGAGGGAAAAAATGGCAGAATTGCGAGATATAAGCTCATTTGTGAGGAAAAAAAGGCAGAATTGATTGATATAAACTTACATTAGTGAGAAAAAAAAAGTCAGTTTTGAGTTTTTATCTCGTCTATATTATGCAGTTCTGAGAAAAATGTAAGAAGTGGGAGATAAAAACTCGCATTTGTGAGAAAAAAGTCAGAATTGTGAGTTTTTATCCTGCTATTCTGACTTTATAACTCAATAAAGGAACACAATTGTGAGTTTATATCATGCAATTATGACAAAAAAAAAAGTAAGAATTGCATGATATAAACACATTTGTGAGAAAAAAAAGTCAGAATTGCAAGATATAAACTTGCAATTGCGAGATATAAACGCATTTGTGAGAAAGAAAGTCAGAATTGCAAGACAAACTCGCATTTGTAAGCGGAAAAAGTCAAAATTGAGAAATATAAACGCGATTTGTGAGAAAAAAGAATTGCGAAATATATAAAATATTTGAGAAAAAAAGTCAGATTTATTTATATCACGCTATTCTGACTTTATACCTTGCAATTGTTAGTTTATATCTCACAATTCTAAGAATAAAGTCAGAATTGCGAGAAAAAAGTCAGAATTGCGAGATATAAACACATTTGAGAAAAATGTCAGAATTGTGAGTTCATATCCAGCTATTCTAAATTTATATTTCACAATTCTGAGAAAAAAGTCAGAATTGCAAGAAAAAAGTCTGAATTGCAAAATATAAACTCACAGTTGTGAGAAAGAAAAGTCAGGAGTGTGAGATACAAACTTGCATTTGTGAGAAAAAAAGTTAGACTTTACATCCCGCTGTTCTGAATTTATAACTTGCAATAAACTTGAGTTTATATCTCACAATTCTGAGAAAAAAGTCAGAATTGCAAGAAAAAAAGTCAGAATTGCGAGATACAAACTCACATTTGTGACAAAAAAGTCAGAATTGTGAGTTTATATCCTGCTATTCTGACTTTATAACTCGCAATGGCGAGTTTATATCATGCAATTCTAAAAGAAAATAGTGAGAATTGTAAGATAAAAAGTCTCAATTACCTTTTTTTTTATTCAGTGGCGGAAACATGCTTCAAAAATGTAATCCCTTAGAAACATTAAAAATATTTACTTTATTGCTTATTTTAGTTTTGCCTTGAGGGAACCATTTAAAATAAATGAAATTAAAAAATACTTATATTATTCATCAACTAGATTTTTTTTCTTGAGAATGCAAGACCTATGACTAATAAGTATTTGTTAGGGAGTTTTTCTACTCATGTAGCAGTAAAAGAGAACAGCAGGATTATGAATGTGACAGAAACACTGCTGGAAAGTGTTGCGTTTCATGGGAATGAGGACAGCCAAAACGCCTGACCCAGGCCATATCAACGCAACATCTTAGTCATTTTGGCTTAATCATTTTTCCACAACTATGCATATACTCACCTCTGGCATTTGTTTCTTTTAAATGCAGAAACATCCAAATTATTTTCAGTATGATATGCCTATAAGCATATGCTACCACCTTCAGGAACTAGTCCTGCACTTAAAAGAAATGCTCCAAGTGAAACAAGCTAATATACAACAGACTGTTTTGTTGCTAATAACCATATAACTTGTTTTTTCAGCATGTTGAACAGCGGCCCAGATGCAGAGAGCTTGTAATAATCATATTGACTGAAAGTTGACCCTGAGGGGAAGTTTAGTTGCATGGGAACATAGTGATCCCACGCACAGCGTGTCCCTGGTTTTGTCTCGAACCTGAATGTCGAAGAAAGTACACTGGAGCTCTTAAGAAGAAAGAACAACCTCACAAGGCACACTGAGTTTAAAGCAATTAGCAATTACAGCTGGGAAATGGGCACAAACATACATGCCGAGGCGTCAAACACATCTCAGCGACAGCGCAGAGTTCAAACACCTGCCTCTGAGCACTTGTGCAAGGGGGGACATGTAGTAAAATAGCATAATTATGACTATTATCATATGTAATCACACATAAAAGAGCATCAGGTTTGTGATATTAGCAGAACAGGGCAGAAGGTGCTAAAGCTACAAGTCAGGTTCTTTTCATGTGGTCAGCAGTGGTTGTTTTAGCTTTAGCTTAACTGTGGGAACGAGTTACAAGAGATGAAACTGATGTTAGCTAGCGTGTGAGAACCTCCTTTCCTCCTGTCCCCACAATCGGCGCCAACTACATTTGCGTATACATGAGCAACTTCCTTTGGCGTACCATCGGCATCTCCTGATCGATCGTACGGCCACCCCGTTTGCTCCCGCAAAGCAATGTGGTTACGATTAGCGAGATCAGCGACAGCACCTAGGGGTCGGTATCTACCTTGGAGCGTCTCCTGACGCCCACCTGCACTCACAAGACAGTGTTTTGCTGATGGGGAAGAAAAATTCCCCAAGCTTCTCCATTTCTGCCCCTGTAGATCTTGGCCCGTCGGCGGCTGGGGCGAGAGCAGGATTTGAATGCTAATGCTAAGGCCTGGGGAGAACAGAGAGGGAGATGGGTTATTGTTGCATGTTCAGGTTAAGACAATAAACTGAAGAAAGACGAGAGAGCAGGCAGCGCATTCCTGCTGCTGTAAGCTCCGGCAGTTTCCCACAGGCTCCCACTGAAAACCTGCGGAGGGGAAAATATTTAGCTTGGAGGTTCACACGGCAGCGAGAGCCGGCCAAGCTAAACCGCACGTATGATGACTACGGTTGGGAAGGTGGAGGCGGAGACGCCGGCAGACGGTTGCTACGGTACGCGAGAGGGTCTGGAGTCTGACCCGAAATTCCGGCCGCACCGTCAGCATGTCGACTGGAGTAACTTAATAAGGTACGGTGAAACTCTAGCAAGCTGCTTTTGCACACAAAAATGCACAGAAACTTGACCAGAACTGAGCTGTTACAGGAAAATGGAGGTCAGGAGGGTGAATCGCAGGGGTTTTTGTATTTCCACACCATTTCGCTGTACACTTTGACAGCTGTTTCTCGAGGTATTAGCTACTGTATACTCTCAGGGGCCTTAGGGGCACAACTTCTTTTCAGTGAAGGGGCAGCGTAGGAACATCTTTCTGTCATTAATTACTCACCCTCATGTCGTTCCAAACCCGTAAGACCTTCGTTCATCTTCGGGACACAGATCAAGATATTTTTGATGAAATCCGAGAGCTTTCTGACCCTGCATAGACAGCAAGGGTCATTCCACATTCAAGGTCCACAAACGTAGTAAGGACATTGTTGAAATAGTGACATCAGTGGTGCAAGCTACGAGAATACTTTTTGTGTGCAAAGAAACTTTATTCAATCATTTTTTCTGTAATGGTGAGGACTGTCCCGGGAGAGAAGAAATCATTGAATAAAGTTATTTTTTTTTTTTTTCGCACAAAAAGTATTCTCGGAGTTTCATAACATTACAGTTGAACCACTGATGTCACATGGACTATTTTAACGATGTCCTTTTGGACTTTCAATGTCGTAGGACATTTGCTGTCTATGGAGGGTCAGAAGGCTCTCGGATTTCATCAAAAATAACTTAATTTGTGTTTTAAAGACAAACGAAGGTCTTACGGGTTTGGAACAACATAAGGGCGAGTAATTAAAGACAGAATTTTAATTTTCGGATGAACTAACCCTTTAATTACTCACTTTCATGCAATTTCAAACCCTTAAGACCTTTGTTCATCTTCGGAACACAAATTAAGATATTTTTTAATAAAATCCAAGAGCTTTCTGACCCTGCATAGACAGCAACGCAATTACCTTGTTCAAGGCCCAGAAAGGTAGTAAGGACATAGTTAAAATAGTCCACGTGACATCAGTGGTTCAACCGTAATTTAACGAAGCTACGAGAATACATTTTGCGGGCAAAGATAAAAAATAATGACTTAAAACAACAATGTCAAACTTAGATGCGCGTTCACTAGAGTACCACAATGTATGCGAGTGGTGCTGCTGACACAGGATTTGCCGTTTTCTCTTTTGCGTTGTCAAATTCCCAGATATAGGCATTCTTCAGTGTTTTATGAGACGTGCAGCAAGTGTATGTTCGCTTATGTCCCACCTGATAGATCACGTCTAACCTTCTAACTACACAGAAGATTTGTTCTGAATGAATCTCTTCCCAAATCGTCCCCCCCAAAATTTCGTCTCATTTTTATTAGTAGACAGAAATGTCAACAGATTTTCGTCGTAGTTTTTGTCATTCAAAATTAGTTTTTGGTTCGTTATTGTCTCGTTTTCATTGAAAAATGTTGGTGAAAATTATGACGAAAATTATTCATCAATGAAATTAACACTGCTTGGAGACAAGCAATATTAACTTCTCCATTTTTCCAGTCGTAGTACAAGCAGGGTGTGACAGTTGGTCAGTGAGGTATTAGTCCCGCCCCTTCTCCACTGTGATTGGTCTGCTGCATTTTACCCAAAGTTGACCATTCTTCAACTCTCAGGACCGAGAAAAAACGCCTGAGCACTCGGCGCGAAAAAGTAAGTGTTTTCATTTTTGGGTGAACTATCCCTTTAAGAGAGTACATATTGCACCTTTTAGGGGCCAAAGAGATTGTCACTGGGACAGTACCCCTAAAGGGACATCTTTGTACCTTATTTATCCCTAAAAGGTTTATAGTAGTACCCCAAGTTTACAACTTTAAGGTGCTAGAATGCATCTTTTAGGGGTACAAAAGGGTACCTTATTTAGTCCATAAGGTGCATAGTAGTTCCCCAAGAGTACATAGTAATACTCTAAGGTACTAATATGCACCTTTTAGTGGCCCAACAGCTTGTCACTGGAACCATATTTGTACTTTATTTACCCCTAAAAACTCATAGTACTACCTTAAAGGTACATATTACTACTCTGAGGTACTAATATGCGCCTTTTAGGGGTGCAACTGTTTGTCACTGGGGCAGGAGCCTTAAAAAGTTATTTTTATACCTTATTTAGACTTAAAAGATACATAGTAGTATCTAAGCCAGTGGTTCTCAACTCCATTCCTCAAGGCCCACTGCTCTGCACATTTTGTATGTCTCCCTCATTTACCACACCTGATTCAGATCATCAGCTCGTTAGGAGAATGATCCATGAACTGAACTGAGTGTATCAGATTTAGAAACATACAAAATGTGCAGAGCAGTGGGCCCCGAGGACTGGAGTTGAGAACCACTGCCTTAAGGGTATAGGCATATTTTAGGGACCCTACAGCTTGAACCCTGGTGCAGTACCCTCTGAAAGACATCTTTGTACCTTATTTACCCCAAAAGGTTCATATGGTATTACCTTAAAGCTACATACTACTGCTGTAAGCTACTATTAGGCATCTTTTAGGGTTGTACGAGGGCCAAAAATAGCTTGTTGAGTCAACTAGACATTCTTTTGTCAACCGGTTCAACCTTGGTAAACATTGTATTTCAGGAAAACCAGCTACCGTATTGTCTTCTAGTAGATGTAGTAACCATTTGTCATCAGTCTCCTTGAGATTTGGAAAAATGATTTGTACGTAAGCTGGAAAACATTGCAAAAGCTGACTGTCAGTTGTGGGGTCGCCGGAGTCTACGATCCGTGACTCCCCCTTAACATCAGCAGATAAATCTGCTTTATGTGGATCTGGGATTCTTCAAAGAACCCTAATGGAGATTAGCAAGCAAGAGTTTGACCTGGTTAATTACCCCTGCAACTACTGCAGGTATAAATGCAGTCCCTCTTTCCTTGTTGTCCACCCCCGATGCGTTGATAACATCTCCCTCCGTCAGGGATCCTCAGACTAACTCAGAGCTTCAACATTGTGCTGCTTCCTTAAAGGAGGCATTCAGACAGGCTGGAGACAGCGCTCACTAAAAATGCCTCCGTAGAGCTGAAGCCTTCTTTTATTAAGCTAATTAGACCTTGCGGAATAAGGAGGCTGGTGGAAAGTGTACCCAGCTGCTAATAAAATCAGCGCCCTGACATCTTTAAACACCATAGCTGTGCAATGTGTTTATCCCTTTTTTTAATTAATACACCAGAAGAAGTGATGGAGAATGGATTTCACATTTGAAAATAAACCAAACGCCTCGAGAAGTGCTTTATTTGAGCATCCCAAACAGCTAAAAGGAGTCACAGTAACTTGACCAATGGTGAGGCGAGACCATTTCGAAAATCTTTTGAATTTTTACATTTATAAATGTTTTTGACAATGCTAGTGTAGAAATAACCCACTTTGAAACTTAAATTAATTGATTTTATTTTCATGTTGAAATAATAAAATTCAATATTTCATTATATCATTCATTATTTTTTGGATAAAAGATTACTAATATTTATTAGAATTATCCAGAAAGAAGTATTTATCCAGAAACATCATTTATAGAGTCTTTGAGTTTGTTAAGACTATTAATATTTTAGTTTGTAATTAGTTTACACAATATTTGCCCATGTGTACACACACATATATTTATACAGTATGTATGTTAAAATTATTTATATTTTCAGTTGTATTTAATTTACAGAACATTTTCACAATATTTGTCCATTTTAGATTTATTTATTTATTGCTGTTGTTTTGTCGCTATTATTAATATTTATTTATTATTGTACTTATTTGTTTGCTTGATATACTTACCAGAAAACATAATTTCTACAGTATTTAAGTATGTTAAGATTATTAATATTTTCAGTTGTAATTAATTTGTACAATATCTTTATAATATTTGGCCATTTATTTATTTATTTATTGTTGCTGTTGTTTTGTTGCTATTATTAACATTCATTTATTATTATATTCATTTATTTGTTTTTTTGTTTGATATACTTACCAGAAAACATAATTTATACAGTATTTAAGTATGTTAAGATTATTAATACTTTCAATTGTAATTAATTTACACAATATATATATATATATATATATATATATATATATAATATTTGATTTACAATATAATTGATATACTTAACAGAATTAGTAATTATTATTATTTTATCATTTATTAGTAGATTATTTATATTTTCAATTGTATTTGACATAATATTTGGCCATGTCGGATTTATTTATTTATTTATTTATTTATTTATTTATTTATGTATTGTTTGTTTGTTGCTGCTGTTTTGTTGCTGCTATTATTATTATTATTATTATTATTATTATTTGTTATTATATTTATTTATTAGTTTGTTTGTTGATATACTATCCAGAAAACATAATTTATACAGTATTTGAGTATGTGAAGATTATTATTTTCAATTGTAATTAATTCTAACATTTTTGGCCATTTATTTATTTATTGTTGCTGTTGTTTTGTTGTGTTAATTATTATATTTATTTATTTGTTTGTTTGATATGCTTACCAGAAAACAATTGATGCAGTATATAAGTATGTTAAGATTATTAATACTTTCAACTGTAATTAATTTACACATTTTCACTATATATATATATATATATATATATATATATTCATTGTTGCTTTTATTATTAATATTTATGTATTATTATATTTATTTATTAGTTTGTTTGTTGATATACTATCCAGAAAACATAATTTGAAAAAACCCCACATAGGTCAAACACTAGTAACATCCACAGATGAATCGTAAAATAAGACAAGGAATGTCTATTGAGAAAGTAAAATCCAATTTGATTCACTTTGTTGATTCAGATTATCGTCAAAACTGGACTGTGACCACTAAAAATGAACAATTCTTTTTGTTTTCCCCCCCAGACTAGTTTTTCATCTCTTCCCTCATCCATTCGTTAGATTCACTCTTCCAAGAAGAAGAATTGCTGAGAACGCATGGTCTGTAATCTTTATCACCCTTTTAATTTTCCCCTCTCAGAGCTGAGGAAAAACATTTGGGAATGTTTGAGTCCGTCCATTCGAGAGTGTAACTGAGGGCTCTTCTTAAATCTGTCAGCGTCTAATTTCAGCCATGAGACCCCAATTAAACCGTGCGCCAAAACATTTACCGCATACGGCACGAGCACCTGCTGATTATTAATATGTCTAGTTGTATATCGGAGGATGCGTGCATGAGGAATTCATTCCCTGTGGACCTCAGGAGCAGACAGGTGTTTCACAGCTGCTACAGTGGAATTCCAGCAGCTCTGACAAAAGAACCTATTTAGATCACAGACGAATGGAATCGCCACTTTTAGTTCTGACCTACTCATCTTAAAATTTACATCCCGTGATTCCCATGCAGCTCTACAGGAATCCTATTGTTTTCTGCTGTAAGAGATTTGAATAGGCCTTTTTTCAAGACCAAGCTCTTGGCCGTTTTCCAAACCCCATTGTTGTGTGTTTTTATATTTAAGGTCTCTTTATGTCATCTTGGATTACAATCTGGAGTCGACGTTATGTTAACGAAAAAAATCAGTGTTTCAAAATTAACTAGATGAGTAAAGTTTGTGAACAAACTTTGAAGTTGGCTTGAAAAAGCCTTGTCTGAAAGTTTGAAGCAGTTGTTTAAGAGTTTAAGAGCCTGAATGTTGTTAACATATTTATAGCATGTTTCTAGCATGATTAGCAAGGTAGTAGCATGTTGTTAGCATGTGTCTAGTATAATTAGCTTGTTGTTAGCATGCTGAAAACATGATTAACAAGTTAATAACATGTTGCTAAGATCTTGCTTGATTAGCAAGTTAATAACATGTTGTTAACATGTTTCTAGCATGATTAGCATTTAGCATTAATAAGTTATTAGCATGTTTCTAGGATGATTAACATGTTAATAAAATGTTGCTAGTATGAATAGCAACTAGTTACTAGCATGTTAATAGCATATTTGTAGAATGATTAACATACTGCTAGCATGTTGTTAACATGGTTAGCAATTTACTAGCATGTATATAGGATGATTAACCAGTTATTAGCATGTTTCTGGCATGGTTAGCATGTCACAAACATGTTTAAAACATGATTAGCAAGTTACTAGTAGGTTGTTAGCATGTTTCTAGCATGATTACCATGTTACTAACATGTTTAAAACATGATTAGCAAGTTATTAGCATGTTGCTAACATGTTTCTAGCATGTTTGGAATGTTGTTAAAATGTTGTTACCAAGATTAGTAATTGCTAGCATGTTGCTAGCTTGATTAGCAAGTTACCAGCATGTTAAGATGTTTCTAGCATGTTAATAACATGTTAGTAGAATGTTGGTAGCATGTAACTAGAATGTTATCATGATTAGCAAGTTACTAGCATTTTAATAGCATGTTTCTAGCATGATTATCATGCTGATATCATGTTTTTAATGTGGTTAACAAATTACTGGCATGTTGTTAACTTGATTAGCAAGTTATTAACATGATTAGCAGTTACCATGTTGCTAACATGTTTCTATCATGATTAGTAAGTTACTAGAATGTTGTTACCATGTTTCTGGCATGATCTAGCATGTTGCAAATGACTAGCAAGTTATTAACATGTTGCTAACATGTTTTTAGTTAGTAGTTTGTTAGCATGATTAGCATGTTGCTAACATGTTTCTAACATGATTAGCAAGTTACTAATATCTTGCTAGCATGTTTCTAACATGATTAGCAAGTCAGTAGTTTCTAATATGATTGTCATGCTGCTAGCATGTTTTGAACATGATAAACAAGTTACTAACATGTTTGTAGCATGAGTAGCAAGTAGCATATTGTTAACATGTTTGGGGCATGATCAGCATGCTGCTAACATGCTATTAACATAATTACCAATTTACTAACATGCTGCTAACATGTTTTTAGCATCAGTAGTCTGTTGCTAGCATGTTTTTAGCATGTTTCTAGCATGATTAGCATGCTGATATCATGTTTTAATGTGGTTAACAAATTACTAGCATGTTGTTAACTTGATTAGCAAGTTATTAACATAATTAACAGTTACCATGTTGCTAACATGTTTCTATCATGATTAGTAAGTTACTAGAATGTTGTTACCATGTTTCTGGCATGATCTAGCATGTTGCAAATGACTAGCAAGTTATTAACATGTTGCTAACATATTTTTAGTTAGTAGTTTGTTAGCATGATTAGCATGTTGCTAGCATGTTTCTAACATGATTAGCAAGTCAGTAGTTTCTAATATGATTGTCATGCTGCTAGCATGTTTTGAACATGAAAAACAAGTTACTAACATGTTTGTAGCATGAGTAGCAAGGAGCATATTGTTAGCATGTTTGGGGCATGATCAGCATGCTGCTAACATGCTATTAACATGATTACCAATTTACTAACATGCTGCTAACATGTTTTTAGCATCACTAGTCTGTTGCTAGCATGTTTTTAGCATGTTTCTAGCATGATTAACATGTTGTTAGCATGTTGAAAACATAATTAGCAAGTTACTAATATCTTGTTAAAATGTTTCTTGAATGATTAGCAAGTTAGTATGTTTTTAGCATGTTTCTAACTAATATGATTAGTGCAAAAGATTAGTTGTAAACATGATTAGTTATTAACATGCTGCTAACATGTTATTAACATGATTATTAAGTTATTAGCATGTTTATATCATAATTTAAATGTTAAAATGTCGTTAGCATGATTAACAAGTTTACTAATATGTTGCTTGCATGTTTTTAGCATGATTAATATGTTGCTAACAAGTTGCTAATGCTTTTACCATGATTAACATGTTGTTAACATGTTTTTAGCATGATTAGCATTTTACTAGCATGATTCTAGCATGATTAACATTTTGCTAGCATGTTTTCAACATGATTAACCAAGTTAATATCCATCATGATTCAAATGTTAAAATGTTGCTAGCATGATTAGTAAGTTTACTATCATTTTGCTAGCATGATTAGCATGTTGCTCGCAAGTTGTTAACATGTTTTTACCATGACTAGAATGTTGCTAGCATGTTTTTAACATTACTTGTCTGTGCTAGCGTGCTTTTAGCATGATTACTATCATGTTACTAACAAGTTGTTAGCATGTTTTTATCATGATTTAAACGTTGTTAAAACGTTGCTAGCATGATTATCAAGTTTACTAACATGTTGCTAGCATGTTTTTAACATGATTAGTATGTTGCTAACAAGTTGTTGTTTTTAGCATGTTACTAGCATGATTCTAGAATGATTAATGTTACTAGCATGTTGCTAACATGTCTATATCATGATTACCATGTTGCTTACATGTTGTTAACATAATTAGAATGTTGTTAAAATGTTGCTAGCATGATTAGCAAATTACTAGCATGTTCCTAGTTTGATTAACAAGTTATTAGCATGTTACTAGTATGTTTCTAACATAACTAACATAATAGAATGTTGCTAACATGTTTCTAGCATGATTAACATGCTGTTTACATGTCTTTAACATGGCAACAAGTTACTAGCATGTTTCTAGCATGGTTAACAAGTTATTAGCATGTTGCAAACATGATTAGCAAGTTGTTAACATGTTGGCAACATGTTTCTAGCATGACTAACAAGTTAGTAGTATGTTATTAGCATGTTTCTAACACAATTAACATGTTATGCTAACATGTTGAAAACTTGATTATTAATGACTGCTAATGTTTTTAGCATGTTAGCATGTGTCTACCATGATTCTGATTAACAAGTTAATATCTGTCATGATTCAAATGTTAAAATGTTGCTAGCATGATTAGCAAATTACTAGCATGTTCCTAGTTTGATTAACAAGTTATTAGCATGTTATTAGTATGTTTCTAACATAACTAACATGTCAATAGAATGTTGCTAGCATGTTTCTATCATGATTAACAACTGCTTACATGTCTTTAACATTACTTTAACATGGCAACAAGTTACTAGCATGTTTCTAGCATGGTTAACAAGTTATTAGCATGTTGCAAACATGATTAGCAAGTTGTTAACATGTTGGCAACATGTTTCTAGCATGACTAACAAGTTAGTAGTATGTTATTAACATGTTTCTAGCACGATTAACATGTTACTAGAATGTTGAAAAGTTGATTATTAATGGTTACCTAGCATGTTTCTAGCATGGTTAACAAGTAATTAGCATGTTGCAAACATGATTAGCAAGTTGTTAACATGTTTCTAGCATGACTAACAAGTTAGTAGTATGTTATTAGCATGTTTCTAACACGATTAACATGTTGTGCTAACATGTTAAAAACTTGATTACTAATGACTGCTAATGTTTTTAGCATGTTAGCATGTGTCTAGCATGATTAACAAGTTAATATCTGTCATGATTTAAATGTTAAAATGTTGCTTGCATGATTAACAGGTTTACTAACATGTTGCTAGCATGTTGTTTTTAGCACGATTAGTATGTTGCTAACAAGTTGCTCATGTTTTTTCCTTGATTAGCATGTTGCTACCAAGCTTTGCTATAGCAATAGACAGTTCAAATATACAAGTCTAATTATACAAAAGTTTTCACCCCCTCAATAAATGTCTATGGGATTTTGCGTGGTTTTTATAAACCGTAAGTCAGAACAGTTAAAAAAATATACAACAACCCGAGACAGACCAGTGTGAAGGTCTGACCCGAGTTCGGTGGTTGTAGCTTGAAAGCGCTGGGAGGAGATACATTTTCAAATAAAGTCTCAGAGGAAGAAGAAGATTTTTCAAGCCAACTCAATGATATCTTCCATTAATCTGAAGGAACCTCCAGTGATGGGAGCTGAAACGGCATCCAGAGCTGAAGTGTGACGAGTGTAAGGCCTGAATCCATTACGACAACTTTCCTGCTGTTGACGCTTGTTTGCTGGCAGTCAACACTGAAGTGTTTTGGCAGTCTGATGGTCTCAGGTTGCACTTATTTTCTGTGTGAGGTCTACAGATGGTTTTGAAACGCTGCCCGAATCCTCCTCCCCCGTCGAAAAGCGGCGATATTATTGCGGCGCGGCACAATTCATCCCATTCCTTGCGTCTGGAGATGTTGCATCAGTGTCTCCTGGGGATTGTCGAGCTTCACAACCCTCGTTGCAAAAGATTTAATAAGGAGGATTTAGACAACCTCAAGCGATGGAGATGAATTTTCCTATATATTGTTTATGGAAAACAATCATCTTCACGTGTTTGAGTCATCCGAGTGATGTACACAGGACTGTATTATTGTTTCATGACAAGATGTTTCGCAAGTAACGCCATGAATTTGTTTGATCAACTAGTTGTGGTTGAAAAGTTGAATGTGTGAGTCATGTGGGATTTTTGTCATATTTAAACCAGATTTGATTTTAGTGAGTTCAGCTATTCTTATTAGTCCAAGTGCCCTTGGACTTTGAACTCATGTATTATACAGTCTGTTTTGCAGGGGCTCTGTTTTACAACCGTGAATGTTAACTATATTGGTGCAGTTTTACTGCTATTCATGCATGTAAGGTTTAGATTCATATCTTTCTAATACTCCACAGATGATTTGCTTGTCTAATGATGTCTGAGATGGAATCCTGGTTTTGATGTAACAGACTGATGTTGTGTAAATATATAATGCCTAAAATACAAACAATTATTTTTGTAAATAAAAACATTATAAATACAAAAATATATTTAATATTTTGTAAATAGATTTAATTTTTATTATTTTAGTTTGCTACAACATATTAAACGTTATTTTATTATAATAGATTCTAAAATTATTTTATAAAAACTTAAATGTTTATATATATATATATATATATAGTAAAATAATTATATTGAATATTCTATTCATATTTATTGTAATTAATACATTTATAATATATATATATTATGTGTGTGTGTGTATATATATATATATATATATATATATATATATTTTGTAGTTATTTTGAATGATTTACTTGAAAAATAATATATATTTTATAAAATAAAAAAATGCAAATGTTTATTTTAAGATAACTATGTTTAATAAAATAATTATATTTAGTAGAATTTATACATTTCTAATAATTACATATATTTAATTATAAATAAATATACATTTATATATTTAAAGTGTGATTTAGTCATTTTTTTAAATTGTGTAATAATTAGTATAAATTCATTTTTTAATTATGTAATTAGTATAAATAATTCTTGTAGAAAATAATGATATTGAACAATATATTTATATTTATTATAATTTATACATTTATTTAAAAATATTTTAATATTTTTAAAAATATTAATATTTAAAAATTTTATCAAATAAAAATATTTCTTTTTCTAAACTAAAACAGAAATTCTTATAAAATAATTATACTGAATAATATATATGTAAACTTCCTAAATGTTCATTTCTAAAAAAAAATAGAAATTCAATTAAGATATATACATAATTGCAGATATTAAATCAGACATAAATATACATTTATATATTTAATGTGTACTTATTTGGTCATTTTTAAATTATTTAATTAGTATTTTATTAGTTAATTTGTATTTAATTATAGTATTTAAATTTTATAAAAATAGTTTCTGAAAATAAAAAATAGAAATTCTAATTGATTTACATTTTTAGAATGTATATATTTATAAGAATTTCCATATATGAATATATACATATATTTAATTAGTAATTATATCGAGTGATGTATTTAAGAATTATATATATATATATATATATATATATATATTTTTAGAATAATAATTTATACATTTAGAATAATAATTACATTTATTTCATTATATATAAACAGAGATTAATGTTTAATTAGTAATTATTTTGTCATTTTTTAAATTATTTAATAATTACTGTTTTATTACAGATTCATTTAGATTTTTTTAGCAATTTTATTTATTAAATGAAATTACTTCTGTGGGGCCGGACACTGTACAGTATTTAAACAATATTTTAAACATGAGGCGTATCTCACCTCAACAAATTCCTTATTTGGATAATAAATTTCACCATCAACTTCAAGCTCATTACCGTTTCCGTTTACCTTCCCGCAGCTGTAGGATGGCGTGTCTAGTCCTGAGTCATCTCTCGACGAGTCTCTGATTTCCTGGCTATCGTGGCCTACAGGAACTTCGACCTCAGCTTAGTTCATAGTAAGTGGCTGCCATTTCCTCCCTTCTACTGCCTGGCCTCAGGGTCCTGAAGAGGGAATAGCCCATCATCACAGGATATGTGTCATCAGCTGATAGGGGAACCATCAGAAGATCTGAGCACGGAGGGTAGATGGCACCCTCTGTCCCTGGCATCCTCTAACCCAAACAAATGCCTCCGGAAATGAATGCTGATGACTGTTAGTGAGCTGGATCATACAAAGGCGAGGTGAAACTTTTACAGCCGCTCATCTAGTAGTTCAAGGTGAGCGATTGAGTGATTTTTCCTACTTTCATACTAAAATCTTCCCATATTCACAAAAAAATTAAAATCACCCCTTGATTTACTCTCCCTCAAGCCATCCTAGGCGTATATGACTTTCTTCTTTCAGACAAATACAATAAGAGTCATAATAAAAAATGTTCTGGCTCATCCAGGCTTTATAATGGCAGTGAATGGGTGTTGAGATTTTAAAGTCCAATAAAGTACACCCATCCATCATAAAAAGTACTCCACACGATCTATGCATTTGTGTAAGAAAAATATCCATATATAAAACTTTATAAACCGTAATCTCAAGTTTTTTGCTAACTGACATACGCGTGGCGTCCCAGGGGATGACATAGGACGTAGGTGTAGCATAAGTGAGAATATGCTAGTCTTGCAAGAACCAATTATTGTTTATAGCAAATGAAAACCAGCCTCCTCTTGGCTTATATCGAAACCCTCCAATATTTATCTTTACAAATCCTTGTTTTGCACTTCTAATTTGTGACCGGTGTTTTGTTTTGTTTTTTTCTGTGTTCGTCACCGTGTTCGCCTACAAGACTGGTTTTCATTTGCTATAAACAATAATTGGTTCTTGCAAGACTAGCATATTCTCACTTATGCTACGCTTACGTCCGTGCATCATCTGCTGAAATGCCACATTTCTAGCAAACATGCTTACGACAGTTAGCGAAAGCTAATAGCTTTATAAAGTTTTAAATATGGATATTTTTCTTACACAAACACATCGAGTCAGAAAGCCTTTATTAACCCAGTGGACCCATGTGGAGTACTTTTTATGATGGATGGATGCACTTTATTGGACTTCAAAATCTCAGCACCCATTCACTGCCATTATAAAGCTTGGAAGAGCCAGGACATTTTTTAATATAACTCTGATTGTATTCGTCTGAAAGAAGAAAGTCATATACAGTCATAAAAGTCAAAAGTTTACATACACCTTGCAGAATCTGCAAAATGTTAATTATTTTACCAAAATAAGAGGGATCATACAAAATGCATGTTATTTTTTATTTAGTACTGACCTGAATAGTATATTTTTACATATGGTCCACAAGAAAAAATAATGATGAATTTATAAAAATGACCCTGTTCAAAAGTTTATATACACTTGATTGTTAATACTGTGTTGTTGCCTGAATGATCCACAGCTGTGTTTTTTTAGTGATAGTTGTCCTTTGTTTGTCCTGAACAGTTAAACTGCCCACTGTTCTTCAGAAAATTCCCACAGATTCTTTGGTTTTTCAGCATTTTTGTGTATTTGAATGTTTCCAACAATGACTGTATGATTTTATTATCTATCTTTTCACACTGAGGACAACTGAGGGACTCATATGCAGCTATTACAGAAGGTTCAAACGCTCACTAATGCTTCAGAAAGAAAAACGATGCATTAAGAGCTAGGGGTGAAAACTTTTGAACAGAATGAAGATGTGTACATTTTTCTTATTTTGCCTAAGTATATATATTTTTTTCATTTAGTACTGCCCTTCAGAAGCTACAGAAGATACTTACATGTTTCCAAGGAGACAAAATAAGTTACATTTACCCTGATCTTTAAATTCCAAAAGTTTTCACCCCCGGCTCTTAATGCATCGTTTTTCCTTCTGGAGCATCAGTGAGTGATTGAATCTTCTGTAATAGTTGCATATGAGTCCCTCAGTTGTTCTCAGTGTGAAAAAATGCATCTCAAAATCATACAGTCATAGTTGGAAAGGGTTCAAATACACAAAAATGCTGAAAAACCAAAGAATTTGTGGGACCTGAAGGATTTTTCTGAAGAACAGTAATCAGTTCGAACAACATATGAACAACTATAACTACAAAAAGAAAATAGCTGTGGATCATTCAGGTAACAACATAGTATTAAGAATTAAGTGTATGTAAACTTTTGAACGGGGATGTTTTTAATATCTTCTCTTAGGCCTTAAATATGAGACACTTACAATGGAAGTCACTGCTTCAAAAGTATATCACAAGATGTAAATAATATGAGGGTTTTATATAATATGACCTATTAACCTTTCCATCTAAATGTATAGACTTTATAGATTTTTACAATTTATTCATCACAAAGGTGTAAACTCTAAAACAAGTGCAAACATCTAGATTTAAACTGCTTTACAGCTCAAATAATACACAAGTTTTAACAGAAGAATTACTGTAAGTACTTTTACCTTTTCCACTAAAAAGTTGGCCCCATTCACTTTCATTGTAAACATGCATAAAAAATATTCGTAGAGATGTAAATAAAACTGATTATAATACTGATTTCTTCTTAACATTTCACATTTAATTCAACATGTTCCTTGCAATCTCCTTCTAATTATTTGTGAAATTTACCATCAACTTCGGAGCGAAAATTGTTTCAATGTAAATCCTCCACTGATTTCTTCCAGCGAACATGCTATTAATTACCATCAGGAAACGTACAGCACACGTTTCCCCTTCAGCTCTTTTCTTATAATCTCAGTGCTTTGGTCAGATGGGAAAACAGGCTTGTTTCATGGTTGCCACGGAGAGAGGGGCCCAAACAGAGGAGATGTGATTCGATACACGTTTATTTTCTCCAGCTCGCATCTCCCTCCTCAACAGGGGCGCGCTTGCGAGCGGACGTCTTGCGAAGGACAGGCGTGTCTGTGACTCTCTTCCAGGGTATTTTCCAGCCGCCATGTTGACTTGGCCCGACGACAGCGGAGTCGACAGCAAATGAATTTAGAGCTTGTTACGGGCCAGCAATAATCACTGGCATGTTCGGATTTCTGTCTCCCGAACCGCAGAGAAAACACTCCGGCTGATCAAGAAAGAAAACAGGGAGAGGATTCCCGCCTGACGGACGTCAGCAATGGCGTAACCTTGGCGTGCGTCTTTGTGCGTGCAGAGTGTCGTCAAAATGACTGAGGAGCATCTGGAGACGCTCCAGGCCTGACGCAGAGCTCCGAACCCAGGGCGCTTGCCAGGCACAAGAGTTGGTGGAGAACGCGGGCATGTGTTTGGATAGTGACCACACCAGAGGGCTGCCAAAGTCCACCTGCAGGTTGTTCTCGTGGTCTTTAGGCCACACCGGGACTGTAGGCCTCCCCCCCGTCAGCGAGGAACTGCCGATCGAGTCCAATGGGGGTCACCACAGGCAGCCGAATGCCGTAATGAAGCCCATATGTGGACGCCACAAGCATCTTGATCAAATTGGCAGCTCTCCCCATATTCTTTCCCTTTGGCTTTCTCTTCCCCCTTTCTGTCAGCCTGCTGAGAGCAATTATCTTTCCCCCACCTCTCCAATGCAGCTAGAGTCCTCTCAGAAGAGACATCACTTCCTGTCTCATCTCACTGAGGTCTTAAAGCACCTTTATGGCACCAAGAAATAAGCGTCAATGACGAATAAAGGCCTGTTCGTCTGATGAACAATAAAAACATTGACAGCCAATCAGAATCCATCCTGTTTTAAAGAGCTCGACAGTTATCGTTCTTGATGTGAAGAGGCCTTAGGGACATTGGACGGCCATTTTCCATAAGTTGGTATGATCATTTAGGGTCTTCATGAAATGAAAAGTACTTTGGTAAAAATTCCTCAGTGGTCATATAAAACACCATTTTTACCTTGTCAAAAACAGCTCTGTTCACAGCGAGCCATTTCGGTGCATGTCTCTTTAAATGATAATGAGCTACTGCTCACCCCACCCCTCTTCAGAGAAATAAACTATTTAAACTAGTGTAACGGACCGTGTCATTGCGTCGCCTGCCAATGACATCATACACCCTCAATATTTCTGGTTTTACTGTGTAGAAACATGAAAACCCTAAAGACGCTTTAACATGTAATGCATTTTATTAGACAGGTGACGAACGCACAGAGTAGCATTATAACAACACTTCAACACACTCAAATGTACATAGTGTGATAAAACAGAATTGCTTTTTCTACATATGCATAACCGGAAGGGGTCGATGGTGGCATAATAAGAGCTTTGCTGCTATGTATCGCGCTCTTATTAGCAATCACTCCAGCGGCCTCGTTTCGCTTCTACAACTTTTAGCACCAAGTCTAAGTCTTTAATACATTTGCTTATCCATGAACATAATTTCTGCCCGAGTCTTGTCGGACTGCGTCAGCTGTGAGGATGAAGACAACAACTCCAATGATTCCACACTCAATCAGGTTGTCATCAAACTACGCCTTTGTTTCTTGTTTGTTTTGAAAATGTACCCTCTAGTGGCGAAAACGTACATATTGTGCCTTTAACCTGATTTTTTAAATATTTATGCGTGTATATATATATATATATATATCTATATATCTATATCTATCTATATATATATATATATATATATATATATACGTTACTCCCTAAAAAAGTAGCTAATTATGCTAGTTCCTTTTTATGGAAAGTAATCCATTAAGTTACTTTTGCATTACTTTTTAAATCTGGCTAGGCTTGGTTGTTTGTTTCAATATAAAAAGTTATATTTTTGGCAAATGTAAAAGCCCTTTCGCACCAAAAGCCACAAACTGGAGGAAAGGTAAATTTACATCTGTACAATAGAACGCAGAAGAAGAAAGTTCAACACTATTCAGCAACAATAAAAAACAAATGTTAGTTTATCTTGAGTAATTTTTGCTTATTAATAAGGTTGAACTGCAGCAAAGACACTGGTTAATAAAACAGGATTTAATTGACTTTTTTTAATTGACTGGTTAATAAAAATAGGATTTAAAAGGACATTTGTTTATTTAACATATTTCATTATTACAAGTTTGCGTCATATTCTGAGTTGCATTTCAATGTTTTTATTTATTTTGAGGAATACTGAATTTATTTAGAACTAAAGTAACATTTTACTCCTGATCAGTGTTGCCAAGTCTGCGGTTTTCGCAAAGAATTGCCTACTTTACCACTGTTGCTGCGGCTCCGGCTGTTTTTCATGTCGGCGGGTTGAAGCAAACCCATAACGTGATATTTATCCCCTGGAATGCAAATTTTACCAGAGGAACTCCACCAATAACGTGTATTTTACTCCGCGGAATGCGATTTTTAACGTGGGATCCGAAACGTGGTTGGTTTTGAGTGGCAACTGGGTAAGTTTTTTTGTAAAAAACCTGGCAACCCGCTTCCGATTTCTCTCAACATAGGGACAGGAGAGCTTTCAATCAATAAAAGGGAAAAGTAACTGGCATTACTTATTTGGAAAGAGTAAAAAAGTAATCTGATTACGTACCGCCAACACTGTTTATAAATATCACTCATACACATAACATTTTTGAATGAATAAATGAATAGATTTAATTTTTACAAATCTGCCATACATTTTTCCCATGACAAACCAAAACATACTATAGGAACTGCAACTGGAATTACAACTGTTAGTCATTATTTCATGTTTGCTTGAAATGCCAATCCAAACTCAACTGATTCACCTCAAATCTGAAGTCGTGAGGAATAAACTCTGTAAACAGAACCTGTGCGCCTGTATAAAAGTGTCCAAAAGTCTACAATGAATATCATTGTGAATGTTTCTCCAACTCATACGACCAACCTCGCGGAGTATGTCGGCACAGCTCGTTCGTTTTGTAATTGACATTAACTACCCTCGTCTCTTACCAGGCTTTCTTCCAGGAATACAATCATAAGTCCTGCTGGAGGAATCGCTCCTTTTCTTTCTCTGGAATGTATCGTTCCTGAATATGGGTCCTGGGGGAGTAATGGAAAAATATGGGCATATTTCAATAAACAATTGCAGCAGATGCCGAGTGCTGGGCCAACTTTATTCCAGCCCCTTGTTTCATGGATGACGTGAGACATTAATAAAAGACAGAAACACTTGACGAGCCACCATTCAGAATTGTTTTCAGGTGGTCTGTTTGGGCACTTAACCTTTAAATGTTATTGTACTGTTCTGTCCGTTGCTCAGCAATTGCTATCGCTATACAAGACAGCGAAATCCCCTCACTATATCCGCGGTAATAAAACTTCCTATGACTAAAGTGACGTGATGTACGTGATATTGTTTTAGAGGCCGTCATAAAAGTCCCATCATTTTACAGCAAGAGAGTATCATTTCAAGGTAACTCAAAACCTTCTTTTCCATGTCTAACAAGAGATTTGCATCTTTGGAGAGTTTTGCGTGCCAAAATTTTGGATATGTTTCTTAAGACCCTCTTTAATTTAATCCCTGTTGGCTGCATGTTTGCTTTAGTTGGATTACAGTAAATAAGCTTCAGGCTGCTATCAGGTAATAACAAGTATTAACATCTAATAAGCACCTCATGGAAAGCCTTGGCTCACTGTTTGTGCTGTTCATGCGGGCCAGTTATTAATGATTTCATATCATAACAACTATTATTACATTTCATAGAGATCATAATCCCATGATCTGCTAAAAAGGTCATTTTAAAATGATTAGTTTGAGGGACACCACCTTTTTTTTCTTATGTTTTTTAGAAAATTAATAGGTTAGTTCAACCAAAAATGAAAGTTTTGTCATTAATTACTCACCCTCATGTTTTTCCAAACCTGTAAGGCCTTTGTTCATCTTTAAAACACAAATTACAACATTTTTAATTAAATCCGAGCGCTTTCTGACCTGCATAGACAGCAGTGCAACTGACAAGTTCAAGGCCCAGAAATGTAGTAAGGACATTGTTAAAATAGTCCATGTGACATCAGTGGTTCAACCGTAATTTTACAAAGCTACAAGAATACTTTTTGTGCACAAAGAAGACAAGAATAATGACTTCATTCAGCAATTTCTTCTCTTCTGTGTGATGCTCATTTACAACAGTACCACAACGCATGCAAAATGTATTTCCGTAGCTTCATAAAATTACGGTTGAGCCACTGACATCACATGGACTATTTTAACGACATCCTGTGTTGTTTCATGAACGTGCCAGTTGTGTTGCTGTCTATGCAGGGTCAGATTTTCTCAAAAATATCTTAATTTGTGTTCTAACAATAAACAAAAGTCTTACAGGCTTGAAACAACATGAGGGTGAGCAATTACTGACAGAATTTTCATTTTTGGGTAAACTATCCCTTTAACTAAGTCTACGTTCACACTGCAGGCAAATGTGGCCCAAATCCGATTTTTTTTAGTGTGACTCAGATCCGACAGGTACAGTACCACAACGCATGCAAAATGTATTTTCGTAGCTTGCCACAGGTTGTTTTTCTACTCTGTGGGTTGAAGCGACTCTAATGCGATATTTCCCCCCGGAATGCGATTGGGCTAGTTTTTTGAGAAGCAATTTGGTGGATTTTGTTGTAAAAACCTGGCAACCCTGTTCGTATTGATCTTCATGCAAATCAGTTCAGAACCATGGTCTGTTCACACTGAAAATCTAATATATCACTTTTAAAACAGTGTGAACAGCTGTACAAAAAATCGGATCTGAGCAAAAACTGGAATTAAACAGGTCTTTGCACACTGAGTCCGAAATGCTCATCCAAAATGTTCGCACGTTAAAAAATAAATACGACCTCCTGTTGTGGTAATCACGTTTAGACACTGCCTTCGAAACTTTCGTCTGTCATAAAAAAATTCAGATCAAGTTTGATTTTCTGCGTTTTCGCATCCGTAGCGAGCATTTTAATAAGAAAGGATGACGAATATGAAAAAAAACCTGCATACAAAAATTGTGAACATGTGAACACAATACATCTAGTTCACCCAAAATGAATATTTACTAAAAATGTTCTCACCCTCAGGCTGTCCAAGATATAGATGAGTTTGGAGAAATGCAGCATTTCATCACTTGCTCGCCAATGGATCCTCTCCAGTGAATGGATGCCGTCAGAATAAGAGTCCAAACAGCTGAGAAAAACATCACAATAATCCACAAGTAATCCACACAACTCCATTCCACTGATTAATGTCTTGTGAAGCAAAAAAAGGTGCATGTTTATACTAATAAAATCCATCATCAAGATGTTTTAAATTTTACCTGTTGTTTATGACTAAAATATCACTCCATAATCCATAATAATGCTTTAGTGCTTTAGTGTTTACAACTTTTTGTGTACAAATTTTGAACTGTTTATACATATACATATTTCTCTCCTGATTCAACAAGACAACTTTTCAACAAGAGAAAGGACTGTTATGGATAGAGGACTCATATTTTAGCTGGAAGGAACAGTATATTGTGTATATATGTTGTATTTGATTTGCATTTCAGATGTGTGTTTCAGAAGCCACAAGATGTTAATAAGGTGTGGCAGTGGTTCAGGATGTGGGCTTCATGCTCAAAGATTATAGATTCGAACTCAGCTACAGATGACTCATAAACAAGAGAAATACAGAGATTTTACAAGTTGTTTAACTAAGCTAATGCAGTATTACTCTAAGGCCTGGTTTCAGAGAGTAATTTTTATGAATGTGCCTTACAAAAAACATTACTGGTGTGCATCTTGAGACAAAACAAAGGCACTGATGTATTTTAAGATCAGTCAGTATGTTTTTTTCAGTTGAAACAGCTCAGACTTACATTTTAGTCTGGGACTAGGCTTTGTCTGTGAAACCGGAGGTAAGTATACACCTTTTGCATGAGAAACTGATAGGTGCCCCCCTGATGGATTTTAATTTCTGTTTAGGATATGCTCTCATGGTCCGTTCTCTACAGAAATCCCCCTGGTGAAAATACCAGCATATGCTGGCAAGTATGTTTTGATGCTGGGATGCTGGTTAGGTATGTTTTGATGCAGGTTTTAGCTGGTTTATGCTGGTCCTTAGCTGGTCATGTTGCTGGTTAAGGACAAGCATAAACCAGCAAAGGACCAGCATAAACCAGCTATGGATCAGCATAAACCAGCATCAAAACATACCTAACCAGCATCCCAGCATCAAAACCTACCTACCAGCATATGCTGTTTTTTTTTAGCAGGGCCATGTTAAAACGGGGTAAAAAAATCAACTGAATTAATTAAACTGAAACTTTTTAAATGTAACTATAAACATGTGCACAGCCCTGGTGAAATAAACAGCATATGCTGGTAGATATGTTTCGATGCTGGGATGCTGGTTAGGTATGTTTTGATGCTGGTCCTTAGCTGGTTTAAGATGGTCATGTTGCTGGTCAAGGACCAGCATAAACAAGCAAAGAACCACCATGAACCAGCAAAGGACCAGCTTAAACCAGCATCAAAACCTACCTACCAGCATATGCTGTTTTTTTCAGCAGGGCCATGTTAAAACGGGGTAAAAAAAAATCAACTGAATTAATTAAACTGAAACTTTTTAAATATAACTATAAAAATGTGCACAGCCCTGGTGAAATAAACAGCATATGCTGGTAGATATGTTTTGATGCTGGGATGCTGGTTAGGTATGTTTCGATGCTGTTCCTTAGCTGGTTTAAGCTGGTCCTTTGCTGGTTTACGCTGGTCGTTTTCTCCCGTTCAGTGTAGACAGCCCCAAACTGTAGCGTCCGGTGTAGACACGGTGTTATAGTACTCAATTAAATAAAAGTACTAATAGGTAACATTTCTCAAATTCCATCTTTGTTTTATTCTTTTTCAAGACTTGTTAATTAGCCTCCATAGGCATCTCGCTATTTGTTTGACTAGCTGTCTATTATTCAGCTGTTTCTAACTGCTACCAGATTGTTTACATTTCTGCAATTAAGTTTTGACACTAAAACACCCGGCTCACATATATATATCATGATGCATGTATTAAAAAATTCAAAACTCAAAACTCAATTATTCTTTTTTTTTTTTTTTCTATTATTATTCTCTGTTTTTCAGACCAGACCCAGAAACATACTTATTCAATCTGAGACTCCAAGCTTCCAAGTTTATCTAATTTCCATGACAACATCACAAAGTATTTCAAACAAGGTAAGACCGGATGGACATATGAACTCTGTTTTTAAAGTTTACCACAAAGTAAACAGACGGTAATCTTCATTGTACAGGCTGGCAGGTGTGGCACGTTTGTTGCTAATGCAGGTAAGCATGCAGTGAGAACATTTAGCGTGACAGATCTGTCTGTTTCCTCAAGCTGTTCAATATGCTAGTGGCTGTATGATTTTTAGCATGTTATCATGTTGAATACATATCCTCTTCGTGCATTTTAGCAAACAGATGTGAGACAGGTCCTGCTTGGAGGAGTGCACTGCATTTACAGCTCAGAGTGAACGGTGCCAAAATGTGCATTCGGCATGAGGTTCTCGTGAGTCTTTGCGTGCAAGTGCTTGCATAGCTGTAGTTTATTCTGTTTTAGTCCTTTTTTTAAAGTCCGGCATGAAAGTAACTCAAATGTACTTTGTTCTGACACACTGATTTGATTTTCATTGCCTGCAAGTATTTGAGCATGCGAGCCATGCTGAAATACAATTCGACTGAGTTGTTTTAGAAAGTAGATGGAAACAATGTCACATCTACGTTAGTGTATAACTTTAAAACTAAAACAGGAAAAAGTCAAGGTAAATTCACTGTAATGCACAACTTGGAGTTGCTTATTTCTTTAATAAAATGGTAACAACAGCCAGGAAATGTATTGGAAATTTCTAAAAATGCCCACCTTAGTTTTTTTGTCAGTAACTATATTTTATGAGCTTCAGTTTGCTTGGTTGAAGTTACGTTAATTGTTAGCATCAGCAGTCGTGCGAACATGTCAACACAAAATTAGTAAGAAGAAAACCTAATGTGGCTAGTGCCTACTTTTCAGCAAATTGGTAGCAACTACTTGTTACATCACTCATTAATATTTATGAGCCGATCTGATAAGGTTTATAATGTGTGTCCCTTGCTTCTCGGATAATTAAGGAATATTGGAACAGACATATGATAAAATACTCCAATAATTAATAAATAGTTACATTTAATTGGATTAAACTTAAATTTAAATAGTATACTTTAATGTAGCTTCTCGTTGATTTTAATGTGGATTATCTAGTAAAATTGTAGAATCAGATAGATAGATAGATAGATAGACCGGTAGATAGATGGATAGACAAATGGTTGGATAGATATATAAATCAAAGGATAGACAGATGGATGAATGGTAGATGGATAGGTGGGTAGATAAATGGGTATAGATAAATATATAGATGGATGGATGGGTAGACAAATGAGTAGATGGATATATAGATGGATGGATAGACAAATGAGGCAATAGTATATCTGTCTATGATAGATAGATAGATCGACTGGTAGATAGATGGTTAGACAAATGGGTAGATAGATATTTAAATAGAAGGATGGATGATAGATGGATGGGTGGATAGGTAAATCTAAATAGATAAGTGGGTAGATAAATGGTATAGATAGATGGATCGGTAGACAAATGAGGCAAAAGTGTATATGTCTATGATACATAGATAGACTGGTAGATAGACTGGTAGATAGATCAACTGGTAGATAGATGGGTAGACAAATTGGTAGATAGATATTTAAATAGAAGGATGGATGGATAGATAAATGCTAAATAGATAAGTGGGTAGATAAATGGTATAGATAGATGGATCGGTAGACAAATGAGGCAAAATTGTATATGTCTATGATACATAGATAGACTGGTAGATAGATCGACTGGTAGATAGATGGGTAGACAAATTGGTAGATAGATATTTAAATAGAAGGATGGATGGATAGATAAATGCTAAATAGATAAGTGGGTAGATAAATGGTATAGATAGATGGAAGGGTAGACAAATGAGGCAAAAGTGTATATGTCTATGATCAATAGACAGATAGATAGATAGATAGATAGACAGACAATAGAGTCAATAGTATATCCGTCTAAGATAGACAGTCAGATAGATAGATAGATAGATGGATGATAGATAGATAGATAGATAGATAGATAGATAGATGGGTAGACAAATGAGGCAAAAGTGTGTATGTCTATGATAGATAGATAGATAGATAGATAGATATACAGATAGATGGATAGACAATAGAGGCAATAGTATATCCGTCTAAGATAGACAGACAGATAGATAGATAGACAGATAGATAGATAGATAGATAGATAGATAGATAGATAGATAGATAGATAGATGGGTAGACAAATGAGGCAAAAGTGTATATGGCTATGATAGATAGATAGACAGGTAGATAGATAGATAGATAGATAGATATACAGATAGATATACAGATGGATGGATAGACAATAGAGGCAATAGTATATCCGTCTAAGATAGACAGACAGACAGACAGATAGATAGATAGATAGATAGATAGATAGATAGATAGATGGGTAGACAAATGAGGCAAAAGTGTATATGTCTATGATAGATAGATAGATAGATATACAGATGGATGGATAGACAATAGAGACAATAGTATATCCGTCTAAGATAGACAGACAGATAGATAGATAGATAGATAGATAGATGGGTAGACAAATGAGGCAAAAGTGTGTATGTCTATGATAGATAGATAGACAGGTAGATAGATAGATAGATAGATAGATATACAGATAGATGGATAGACAATAGAGGTAATACTATATCCGTCTAAGATAGACAGACAGATAGATAGATAGATAGATAGATAGATAGATAGATAGATAGATAGATAGATAGATAGATAGATGGGTAGACAAATGAGGCAAAAGTGTATATGGCTATGATAGATAGATAGACAGGTAGATAGATAGATAGATAGATAGATAGATATACAGATAGATATACAGATGGATGGATAGACAATAGAGGCAATAGTATATCCGTCTAAGATAGACAGATAGATAGATAGATAGATAGATAGATAGATAGATAGATAGATATACAGATGGATGGGTAGACAAATGAGGCAAAAGTGTATGTTTATGATAGATAGATAGGTAGATACTGTAGATAGATATATAGATAGATAGACAAACATTGTATAGATGGGTAGATAAATGGGTAGGTGGATAGATGGATAGACAAGAGGATAATTATATAGATTTGCAATATAAGGTGTGAAATTGCATCATCTGTTAGCTGTCATCTGTCAGGGTGTGAAGATGTGCTGTTGATAGATGTTATTTACACACTCGAGTTGCGCTAATTATGGAAAAATCGTTGCTCTGCAGGCAATGTATTTCACAGATCACATTATTACCAGTCAATTAAACCGCTGACAAGAGCTGCGAGAGATCGTTCGAAGTCGTACAAATGAACAAAGTCCTTTCTGTATCGCGCCAAACCACCACTGAGATGAAAGCCGAATGTTTATTTCTGAAATCATCCATCAAAGCACTTGCTGAAAGGTGAGCAAACTGAGCTCCTCCAGCGATCCGTCACACTCGCGTCACTGTTTTTCTCACGGTAACCAAGCGAAGCGCTATTGTTGCAGCTTTTATTCTTTTATTCGCAGACAGATGGACTCACAGCTACTAACACAACAAACATGTAGCTCTATTGACCCCTACATAAATCTCTGCTGCAGTCAGCAACAGGGGGCCGCTAAGGTGTATTCAGGTGCGTCTGGGCCTTACTGAGCATAATACAATGTGGGACAAATGATTAGGACTCCCACAATCCCCTGCGGAGCGCCTGTCTCAGGTGTGTGTTTGGGGATAAACAAACACACTCTTTGTTTCCCAGCAAATGTTTATCAGGCTAAATCAAAGTCTGGACTTGCATAACAATGCTACTATTCTGAAACAAATCTGGAATTGTTTTATTCATTTTTTAAAATGTATCAATTCAAGTTTAACTTATTTTTTTTTATCAGAAGTCTCTCTAAAGAAATTACTTAATGCTTATTTATTTAATGCTTACTTAATTTTATTTATTCATTTTATATTGTATTTATTAATTCTCAATTATTTTTTTCTTTATATTAACATTTTGTGTGTGTGTGTGTAACCGATAAGCCTCTTTCTCTAAAGCAATTACTGAATCTCTGTGATGACTGAAAGTAACCCAAAACTTTGATTAAAACGTTTGGACCACCATCATTTCAGATTTATCTCCAGAGTCATCTGCTGGGCTGTAAATCTCACTGAACCTCTTCATATGTTCCCGATGTATTAAGCAGTTACTGCTAACCTTTGCAAAATGGATCGTTTCAGTGTTTCAGTTTGATTTACTCCTTTGTGATGCAATGCTTTGCAATTGAGAAAGGTTAAAAACTTCGCAAATCATGTACAAGGTAACTGCTCATCGGAGACCGGCTCGTCCTAAAAAAATACTCATGTGATAAAGATGGTTGGCAAGGCGAGGTGAGTTATAACTGCATTTATCGTCAGCAAATGTTGCACAAGGCTCACGTAAAATCATTTTAGAAAGAACAGCCTGCGGTTTCTTGGCCTCAAGTACTTTTCGATCTCCAAATAAGATCGAAACACTTCACCTAACATTTGTAAAACTGGCGCATGAAGAATTACCTGCAGTTAAACAGCCAGCCTTTTCATCTCCTCTCGTGACCTGCTTTAAACCTGTCTTTTTCTAGAGTGATATTTCAGAGACCCAACGCAGTCCAAGCTTTTCATTTCTTTAGGTCTGCGACGTCAGCGAGCCTTTTCATTTTAGTCTAGTGCAGCATGGCCTAAATGCACCAACAGCAGTGCTTATATGTGATTTTCCTTCAAATTGCAGATGCCGTCAACATGGATGGATGGATGGATAGATAGGTGGATGATAGATGGTTCGACAAATGGGTAGATGGATGGATGGATGATGTATGAATAGACAGGCGGGTAGATGGACAGACAAATGGATGGACAGATAGATAATGTATGGATAGATGACGAATAGACAAAAAGGTATGTGTGGATAGATAGGTGGATGATAGATGGTTAGACAAACGGGTAGATGGATGGATGGAGAATGAATGAACAGACAAGTGGGTAGATAGATGGACAAATGAATGGATGGGTGGATGGATGGATAACAGGGTAAATAGAGGGATGGATGGATAGACAACGGATGGATGGATAGATAATGTATGGATAGACAAACAGGTAAATAGATGGACAGATGGATGGATGGACAAAAGGGTGAATAGATGGATGGATGGATGGATGGATGGATGCATGGACAAAATGGTGAATGGATGGATGGATGACGTATGGATAGACAAACGGTAGATAGATGGTTAAATGATGGATGGACAAATGGATGGATGGAAAAAATGGTGAATGGATGGATGGATGACGTATGGATAGACAAACGGTAAATAGATGGATACATAATGGATGGATGGATGGATGGATGGATGGACAGATGGACAAAATAGTAAATCGGTGGATGGATGGATGGATGGATGGATGGACAAAATGGTGGATGGATGATGTATAGGTAGACAAATGATAGATAGATGGATAGATAGATGGATAGGTGGATGGATGGTGTATGAATAGATGGACAGATGGATGGATGGACAAAAGGGTGAATAGATGGATGGATGGATGGATGGATGCATGGACAAAATGGTGAATGGATAGATGGATGACGTATGGATAGACAAACGGTAGATAGATGGTTAAATGATGGATGGACAAATGGATGGATGGATAGATAATGTATGGATAGACAAATGGTAGATGGACAAACGGATGGATGGATGGATGGAAAAAATGGTGAATGGATGGATGGATGACGTATGGATAGACAAACGGTAAATAGATGGATACATAATGGATGGATGGATGGATGGACAGATGGACAAAATAGTAAATCGGTGGATGGATGGATGGATGGATGGATAGATGGACAAAATGGTGGATGAATGATGTATAGGTAGACAAATGGATAGACAGATGGATAGGTGGATGGATGGTGTATGAATAGATGGACAGATGGATGGATGGACAAAAGGGTGAATGGATGGATGGATGGATGGATGCATGGACAAAATGGTGAATGGATGGATGGATGACGTATGGATAGACAAACGGTAGATAGATGGTTAAATGATGGATGGACAAATGGATGGATGGATAGATAATGTATGGATAGACAAATGGTAGATGGACAAACGGATGGATGGATGGAAAAAATGGTGAATGGATGGATGGATGACGTATGGATAGACAAACGGTAAATAGATGGATACATAATGGATGGATGGATGGATGGATGGACAAAATAGTAAATCGGTGGATGGATGGATGGATGGATGGACAAAATGGGTAGACAAATGGATAGATAGATGGATAGGTGGATGGATGGTGTATGAATAGATGGATGAATGGATGGATAGTTAGACAAACAGGTAGATTGATGGATGATGGATGGATAGATGGATGGACAAAATGGTAAGTAGGTGGATGGATGAATGGTTAATGTAATGTTAATGATGGATGATGTAAGGATAGTCAAATGGGTAGATAGATGACAGACGGATTGATAGATGGACAAAAGAGTGGCTGGATGGATGGATGGACAAAATGGTGGATGGATGGATGAATGATGTATTGATAGATAAACAGGTAGATGGATGGATGGATGGATGGATGGTACATGAATAGACAGATGAATGGATGGATGATAGACAAATGAGTAGTTAGATGGATAGACAAATGGATGGATGATGTAAGGATAGTCAAATGGGTAGATAGATGGACAGACAAATGGATGGATGGATGGATGGATGGAAAAATGGGTAGATATATGGATAGACAAATAGATGGATGATTGGGTGGATGGACTGACAAAATGGTATATCGATGGATGGATGGTGTATGAATAGATGGATAAATGGATGGATGGAAAATGGGTAGATAGATGGATAGATAAATGGATGGATGATTGGGTGGATGGACTGACAAAATGGTAAATCGGTGGATGGATGGATAGATGGATGGTGTATGAATGGATGGATGGATGGGTAGACAAAGAAATGGATGGGAAAATGGGTAGATAGATGGATAGACAGATGGACGGATGGATGTTTGGATGGATGCACAAAATGGTGGATGGATGGATGGATGATGTATAGATGGACAAACAGGTATATAGATGATTAGATGGATGGATAGATGGATAGACAAAAGGGTGAATGGACGTATAATGGATGAATAGAAAAAAACAGGTAGATAGATGGATGAACAGTTAGATAGATGGATGAACAGTTAGACGGATGGTTGATGTATGGATAGACAAACAGGTAGATAGATGGATAGATGGACAAAACAGTGAATAGATGGATGGATGGATGATGTATAGATAGACTAACAGGTAGATAGATGGAAGGATTGGACGGATGTATGGATAGACAAATGAGTGAATAGAAGGATGGATGGACAAAAGGTTAGATAAATTAACAGACAAAATGACAATGATAGAAAATGGATGGATGGTTGGATAAAAGGGTAGATAGACAATAAATAGACAGTGAGCGAAAGAGAGAGAGAGAGAGAGAGATTAACAGCCAGCACTTTCATCTATGCCCCTGACCTGCTTTAAACTTCTCTTTTTGATTTTTCAAAGGCCCAATTCAAGCCAAGCTTTTCATTTCTTTCCTTACAAGAGCCCTCAACTCGCGACTGTGACGTCAGCTCGCCTTTTCATTTTAGCCTAGCGCAGCACGGCCTAAATGCACCGACAGCAGCGCTCGTATGTGATTTTCCTTCAAATTGCAGACTCCGTCAACGCTTCAATGGCGAGTTACTAACCTAAAATGACATGCTTGTCTCAAATAGTGTAATTAGATGATTGGGGGGTTTGCGTGTGTTGTTTAATGTGTGGCCTATGAGTGTGACAGGAACGAGGGGGATGCTGGGGGGTTGCGGTCGGCTGATGTTGACATGTGGCGCTCCGGCAGAGAGAGCGACCATCTGCCGCGGCCTGCCGGAACGAGAGCGCTCGTGTTGAATCTCTTATTCACTCCCACGTGTCTTGCTCAACAGCGACCTTAAGCCGACTGGGATGAGTCGCTCTGGAAGGAATGCAGGTACGGCACCTTCGTCTAGACGCCAGGTTCTGCTGATCCCACGTCTGCTGCTTTCCCAGATCTCCTGCAAGGCTTTCATTCCCGGGTCAAGCTTCATCCTCCGAGGGCTCACAGACAGGTGTCTCACAGCCAAGCTAAGATTGGGGCACACTAGGTCTCAGTAAACATACAAGGAGGTGCAAAATGTCTTAAAAATTAGATTTAGCTTTCTTTTAAATCATATGTGACCCTGAACCACAGATAGCATGGGTATCAATAGCCAACAATACATTGTATGGGTTAAAATGATCGATTTTTCTTGTATGCCAAAAATCATTAGGATATAATGTAAAGATCATGTTCCATGAAGATATTTGATCAATTTCCTACCTTAAATATGTCAAAACTTAATTTTTGATTGATGCTAAGAACTTAAATTGGACAACTTTAAGGCAATTTCAATATTTTAAATTTTTTGCACCCTCAGATTCCAGATTTTCAAACAGTTGTATCTTAGCCAAATATTGTCCTGTCCTAATAAATGTATTTATTCAGCTTTCAGATGATATATAAATCTCACTTTCAAAAAACTGAGTTTTTATTTATTTTATATTAATTCATTTTAAATTTAAATGAACCAAAATATCGACACACTTCATATTTCTTACACTGAAACTTTACTAGGGGAGCTACAATATTTTTTTAAAAAAAGATGAATTTTCATTTAAAATTTAATTAAAAAAAATACTATTTACTATTTTAATTCAATAATTAAATTGACTAAAAAGTTAACATGTGCAGCATATTTCTTAATCTGAAACTTTACTACTTTGCCCCAATGGTCATTTTTTCAATTAAAATTGTAGAAATGTTATTTAAAATTGAATTATTTTGTATTTATTTAAAATAGAAATAAATTGTAATATTAGTTTATTAATGTATTTTAAATGAACAGAAATTAAAATCTTAACGTGCAGCATATTTTTACTCTGGAACTTTACTAAGGGTAAATTAATATATTTATTCATTTTTAAATATTTAATATTAACTTCATTTTGAATCTTTAACTTAAATTATATTGAAATTAATTTAAATGTCACCTTGTAAAAATATATTAGTGCAACTTGTAACATACTTAATAATACTTCATACTCTCAAACTTTTGTCTTTTGAAATTTTGGGTAACACTTTATTTTAAGGTGTCCTTGTTACCTTACATGCACTTACATTACATTATAATAACAATTAATTATGCATAGTTACATGCACGTAACCCTAAGCCAAACCCTATTCCTAACCCTAAAGTGTACTTTGTTTTTGTAACACATTGTAACACATACTACGTTCATTAAAAGTCTGAAAAGGATGATGCGAATCACAAAGCAGCAAAATGGATGCTGGAAAATTGTGCTGTTCATGGACATGCACATTAAAAATGCATCTTAAGAATCTGTGCTCATCTTTAAGATAAACAGTTATGGTGATCTTTTGTATACTTTCATGAGACATTCTCAGTCTTGACGTAAATCACGTTTCATTCCCACTGCATATAGTTTAATTTTCAGTTGGAAATGCCATGGATCGTTACACTTGACTGAAAGACAGCTGATATGTTGTACACACGTTTGAATCGAGGCATTTGTGTAAAAATACCTTGCAGATCACGTGTTGATTGGCTAACATGCCTGGAAGAATACCAGACCAGGTGTTTGACGTACCGAGACATACCGTACAGCGTGACAAAAGTCAACACGCGCAATGCTATGAATATTTGTAAGTGTATTCTTTGGTCCGTGGCCCGTGTGATCAATGTAGACTTTCACTGGAAGAACCGGAACGAGAACAAACAAACGTAACAGTTTCTCATGGGAATCTTCAACACGACGGCCCGCACGTTTGTTCTCTCAGCCTGTCGTATAAAACCAGTTGAATGTCGTTTGGTTATAAGTTTATGCTGAGGGGATAATATTAGTTTTTTGGCTCAATAAAAACCATTTTGTTATTTTAGTGATGTAAGGTGAGGTCTGCCCGGTCGGATTATGTCCCGTTCGTCGTATAGCGTTCCTTTGAAGCGCGCAATTTTCTGAGGGGAAAATCAAACACGCGCGGAATGTTCCTCGCCGCGCCGTGTTATTTTTCGATGTTCTTAGCGAGAGCTCATGTGTAGATCAAACTAGAGCTAATTCTCGGCTTCAGATCGTAGCAGAATTTGAAAAAACAAACAAAACGTATTGGAACCCCCTCATACCTACTGTTATATTCCTGGTAGCGGGTCAAATGCCCACCGAGAGCCGCTGGATGTTGAGGGCTTTGTGTTGTTGCTGTAACTGAAGAACTAACGGGCCTTTGACATACAGGTGCAAGATGTGTCCATCTTTAACACCCATTTATTTTCGGCAGCTTGCACCCCGTTGGCCTGGTTTCTACTTGACAGGAAAAAGAAAAAAAAAGACGTGGAGTGCAGCTATTATAGGACAGACGGGAAAACATGCTAACTGGATTACTCAATGTCAACATGATTTTATCTTTTTTGATGTCTGAGATTGATTATGGTGTATAAAAGGAAGACGACATTCCAAGACGACTCGCAGACATCTGGTAAACAATACATGCAAAGCTAATCCGAGACAAAGCTCCACAGGGAACAACAATTTGCAATATTTTGAGTTTGCCTTCTATGATTTTGCAAAGCCAGCTGTGTGTATGAAGTTCATTATTAACCGTGTTACAAACCACACAAACATGAGTTTTTGTAACTGTGGGCCGCCTTCTCTCTCTTGCTGGACTTTTCAAATATGTTTTCAGTTTATAATATGATGAGGATATTATTGACCATTAATATTTATGTTATGTAATACATTTTATATATTTTACATATATCTTATAAATATATCATTTATAATTTAAAGTAATTTATATGTATATAAGCATATATAAATACATGTATTATAATGATTGTATATTTATTTCTATAATTTTATTAATATTAAATATATTTATTTTAAAATAAAACATTTTCAATATTTATTTAAATATTTATAGGCAGTAATATTCAATTACATTTAAGAAATTAAATATATAAAATTGTTTTTATATTTATTACTGTATATAGATTAATATATATGTTTAAATGAACGTTATATGGTTAAAATTAAATTAAACTTAATATAATTTAAATTATATTTATATATGCAAATATATGCAATACATTTATTTACATAATTATTTATTTATATAAATAATTTAATTATTTATTTATTTAATAAATATATGCATATAAATAAATATTAAACATGTAAAATAAATTGTTTATTTTACTTTGTTTAACATTTAAATATTTATAGGCAGTAACCTATGTATTACGTGTGTGTGTATTATAATGTTTGTTTATTTCTATAAATACATAATATATATGTAATTTCAAATGTTTATTTTACATGTTTGTTTTTTAAATATTTATTTTTAAATATATACATATAAAGAAATATTAAACATGGATATATTGAAATAAATATCAAACATGTAAATTAAACATTTAAAATAGTTTATTTTACACGTTTAATATTATTTAAAATAAATGTTTATAGGCAGTCATATTTTTAAATTTATAAAATTAAAAATATATAAATGGATTTCATATGTATTATGTAGATTAATATATATGTTTAAATGAACATTATATAATTAAAATTAAATGTACATTACTTATATGCATATTAAATTAATAAAATTGACATAATAAAATGTAATTTATAATTTAAATAATATTTATATATGCATATAAAAATACATGTATTATAATGTCTGTTTATTTCTATAAATAGATATATCATTTAAAATGTTTGTTATTATGATTAAGATTTATTTAAATAGTATATATATAGTATATATATATATATATATATATAAATATTAAACATTATTTTAAATGAATATTATTAATTATTAAATATATATGGATTTTATATTTATTATGTAGATTAATATATGTTTAAATGAACATTATATCATTAAAATTAAATCTAAATAATAAAAAAAATTAAATGGTAATCATTTTAATTTTAAATAATTTGGATTATTTAAAATTAATTTTCATATTATTGAATTAATACAATTTAAATGTATTAAAATATAATTCATAATTAAATTATATTTATATATGCATGTAAAACTACATGTATTATAATGTTTGTTTATTTCTATATATAATACATTATTAACATGTAATAAAAAAAAATTAATAGGCCTATTTATTTAAATAATTATTTCAAAATAAGTACATATAAATAAATATTACACGTGTAAAATAAACTTGTTTAATTTACATGTTTACTATTTATTTAAAGAAATATTAGTATAGGAAAGAGAGAAATAGAGAGATTTAGATAGATGAACAGATAGATATTGCTGTTTTGCAAAATTTAATTTGCTGTTTTTTTCCATACAGTTTTACTACACCACAAAAAGCTGACAACATTCATGAACCACTATGAAGATCTGTCAGAAATGCTGTTAAAACTTTTTTTGTGCTTTGCATTTTTCAGATTCGTCATTCTCAGACAAGCATCTCTGCAGTGAACCGTGAGAGTTTTGTCGTATGAATTCAGGTCGATCTTGTTTTGTGCACCTTACGGCTTTGACAGCTGCTCGCCCAGAGGGAGGGAAAGACCCTCTTTCATCCTTGGATGTTCACCTGACCCTGTTGGTAATGTAATAAAACCCCGTAATGTTTACAGTATTGGTTTTGCTTCAGAGAATCCTAGAAATTTGTCTTCCAAGCGGGAGGTTGTACTTCTGACCTCATATAAGGTAATATGCCATGATTAGTTTCACATGTGCTCTTTTCTTCTTCTTCTTCCCTTCTTTTTGGGAACAAAATAATTGAAGAACTTTAATTCGGAGACTATTAAAAACAGCCTGTATTCCCTAACAGGTGTTTTTTGTACAAATAACTCTGGTGCTATTTATAATGGCCTAACTATCTGGTTTATTTTGTCATTTCTGAGTTATACAGGACCAGAGGTTTTCTTAAAGGCTGTGCAAGCAAAACATATGGACCACAAGGGCAAACTTTACAGTGAACGCTGGTTTGGCTCTTAAACCGAGTCCTGTTTCTCCCATTCTCAAGATATTTTGAAACAGACGTTCCCTTAACCTTATCAGGATGTTTGGCTTTCTTTAACACAGCAGGTTCGGATTAAAACGAGCCTTAGTTCTAATCCGTTTTGGCCGAGATGCGGCCTACATCACAGTTTATCACATCCAATCTGAAACTCGCATTCAAATTGGGGGTTTAAAACAAATGGAGGCCTGAGGGAAGATACTCTTGTTCTCATCTGTCCCAGTTTAGTGGGAAAACGGTGTAAAAATGCAAGCCGTTAATCCTTGCCAAGGGCTGATTTGTAGCTGGGATTCACCTGTTCTCGAGCTAGCAGCTGTAAAAGGGACGGTTAACCCCAAAATGACTATTACTTAAGGAAAAAGATTTGTAGAGGCTTGGAATGGAATGAGTGTTAGTGAATAAAT
Source organism: Labeo rohita (assembly GCF_022985175.1). Taxonomy (NCBI): domain Eukaryota; kingdom Metazoa; phylum Chordata; class Actinopteri; order Cypriniformes; family Cyprinidae; genus Labeo; species Labeo rohita. Next base: position 33,337,717 of record NC_066890.1, read on the forward strand.
TAAGAAATATAGTCATACTGTGAGAAATAAAGTTGCAAAGATGTCTAAAGTATTTATTCAATTAATATATACATACATATAGATAATATATTATACATATGTGACCCTGGACCACAAAACTACACTGTAAAAAATAAAAAACACAATTTGTTGCGTCAGCTTAAAATAATTTGTTACCCTGCTGCCTTAAAATTTTAAGTTCAGTCAACAAAATAAGTTTAGTCAATTAGAAATGTTAAGTTGTACTACTGCCTTAAAATTTTAAGTTGATTCAACTCAAATATCTAAGTTGTCACTTAGTATAATTTAACATTTCAGGTTAAATAAACTTTTTTTTGAGTTGACTGAACTTAAAATTTTAAGGCAGCCAGGTTACAAATTGTTTTAAGTTGACTCAACAAATTGTTTTTTACAGTGTAGTCATAAGGGTAAAGTTTTTGAAACTGATGTATGGTTTGTTATGATAGGACAATATTTGATTGAGATACAACTATTTGAATATTTGGGATCAGAGGGTGGAAAAAAATCTAAATACTGGAAAAATCGCCTTTACATTTGTCCAAATGAAGTTCTTAGGAATGCATATTACTAATCAAAAATTAAGTTTTGATATATTTACGGTAGGAAATTTACAAAATATCTTCATGGAACATTTGGCCCAATCATTTTGACATGCAATTTATTTTTGGCTATTGCTGCAAATATACCCGTGCTACTTAAGACTGGTTTTGTGGTCCAGGGTCACATATTATATATGTACATATGAAATATATATGTGTACATATCTATATCTATATCTATATCTATATATCTATATCTATGTCTATATATCACATATATCAAGCATTCATAAAATGATGTTTATTGTGTTTTTATGTGCATGTATGTTTTTTAAATAATTACAAGCAACAAAAGTATTTTTATATATATTTAATATGAATATTTAATATAAATATAATATTATTATTTATTTGTTAGTTTATAATAATAGCATATTATGTTTATATTTAATATAAATAAACAAATAAATATATATATATATATATATATAAGCAATGCTTGAAAAATGGTTTTATATAATAATATAAGTATAATTAATATCTGTGTGACTACTGTGTGTGTATAAAGCATACATAAAATGACATTTATTGTTTATGTTTTTTAAGTATAAAACATTCACTATATATATGTATGTTTTTCAAGTATAAAATATTCACTATATATATATATAGTGTGTGTGTGTGTGTGTGTGTATTTATTTGTGTGTGTCTAAAGTATTTATTTGATTAATATATACATACAGATAAAATATTGTGTGTGTATATATATATATATATATATATATATATATTAAAGCATTCATAAAATGACATTTATTGCACTTTTTGTATGTTTTTTCATGTACAAAAAGTCGCAATTACAAGAAACAATGTATATTTGTATATATTTAATATAAATACAATATTTGTGAGATATATGTGTATGTGTGTGTGAGAGACATATCAGGACACAAACTTGTATAATGACATGGGTATGACATAGGTATTACAAGGAGAGGGTGAAGTATGAGGACAATCTGAGTGTCCCCATAATTCAAAAGGCTTATAAATCATACAGAAAGTTTTTTTTTTTTTCTGAGAAAGTAAAAGTGCGCACAGTTTCCTGTGAGGGCTAGGTTTAGGTGTAGGGCGATAGAATTGTACGATTTGTACAGTATGAAAACATGACTTTATGGATAATTGTCACGTGTCTTTTGTGTTTTGAGTTGTCTTCACTTTGTTTTTCCCCTGACCTAGTTTCCCCTGTTTCCTCATTCTCATTCCATTCACCTGTCCCTTGTAAATTAACTTCATTAGTCCCTCGTTTAGGTTAATACTTATAGCCCTGCCCTTCCGTAGTTTCTTTGTCCTGTCTCTGTTGTCATTAAGCGGTTGTTTTCTCTGGTTCTCTGGATTTATTAAATATTCTGTTTGCTTGGAATTTCTGCCTCCTTCGTGTTTCTCACCCAAACAACGCGTAACAATAATAAAATGTTTTTTATATAATATAAATATAATTCATATTTGTGTTACTATATATGTAATTTATATGCATTAATATATCAATGTATACATATATACATAAAATATAATATATACTCACATATAAGATAGCATTTGATGTTTTTTTCAAGTTTTTTATAATATAATTAAATAATACTTTTGATTATATATATATATATATATATATGTTTTATTTTTATTAGTTCAATTTAATCTAATTATATATATAGTTAATTTACACAAATATAAATATCTATTTACTTAAACACGCCTTTATTTCTCACACTGTGAGTTATCAGCTATGAGATGCAGAGGTGAAAGGGAAGATTAAGAAAAGTGAATCTCTTTTTTTTTCATTCTTGAGACATTGTATGTAAATAAGCAGCTGTAACAACTTTAAAATATCTCCTTTTGTTTTCCACAGAAAGTCATTAGGAGTTTGGAACGACACGAAGGTGAGTAATTGATGTCAGTTTTCGTTTTGAGGTAAACTAACCCTTTAATAGCGGACGCTTGATCTTAGCTATAATAAGGCAACCGGACTGGTTGTCCAAGCCGGACAGTGTCTCCACTCAATTGTGACGTGTGTGGATCACTGAAAAGCTGTGTCCTTAGTAAACCGCATACACTCTTTTGATTGTTCCCAGTCTCTAAGAACTTGTTTGACGAGAGAATGAGTTAAGATTAGAACAAGAATTGGCACAGAGCCGCTGCGATTACCTGTCTCAGGTAAGAACTGTCTGTACGCAGATTCCACAATGGCCCGCGGCATCTGTAGCACGGCCTCGCATGATCTCTGCTCAAAACACAAACTGCATGGAACAGGATGTCCCTGCTTTCTTTGAAATGAATACATGAATGAACATGTCAGGTGTTAAGCGAACAAGTCCATCAAGTTTTGTCCTGATCTTCTGTAGTCTGCATATTTTGGAGGTTGCATGCCAAATGTCCATTGCTGACTCTGTTTTGCTATTGGATGCCAGCATTTTAAATTTAAAGAGTTGAATTGAGATTTTCGAGGGGATGTACTTGAGGGAGTTGTTTACCAAACAAACTTCGGTGAATCAAAGATGCCGGAACATCGTTCCGGATCATCCTGGTCTAATTAACCCTTGGCCATATGTCAGTACACAACATTTTTTGTGAGGTTATGTTTACACACCATTTGTTGAATGGCAATTATGTTTATTGTAGAGCATCAGATGGGAAACAGTGTCTTCCCTTGGAATACCATAAAGATTAATCATTAGTAGTTAGGTGGAATCGACTATCACTATGTTGTCTTAAATATTATCTCGAAATCCCCTAGTTGGCGTACAGCTTAAAGATAAGGCATGTTCCCTCCTTAGTGCAAGGATATTGATTAAACACTTAGTTTCTTTATTTGAACAGTGAGTCACCCACGGCCAAGATAAATGTTTAAAGCAACTATGTCAATATGCACTGCAACATTTGACTTGAACATGAGATAACAGTGTTTTGAAAAATGAATCGATTAGCAATCCCTAATGGCATTTTATAGAAACATATCGTAAGTGGTGCTTGCTAATGTGCTAATAGTGTTGTTCAAACTGATTTTGGTCTGAAGGATGATAAAACGGTGAAAAAAATCCAGTCAGTTTATACTGGGGGAGTAAGCAATTGCTTAAAATGCAAATATCAAAAACATCCTTAGCATAAGAGTGTGCTAAAACACTCTGAATTTCTTAACAGCCACCTAGCAATTACACAGAATAACCTAGCAAAACTTTACCAAACACTTGAACACACTTAACATATCCACATGCTACAAACCACCCAGAACCTTCTAGAAAGCACCTAGCAATCACTCAGAACACCCTAGCAAAATGAGCTTAAAACACGTAGAATTTCTTAGCAACCAAACTTAACCAAATTTTTTTCTTTACCAAACACTTAAACACACACATCATAGCCACATGTTACAAACCACTCAGAACGTTCTAGAAACCACCTAGCAATCACTCAGAACATGCTAACAACACTCGAGCAAATATCAAGAACTCCGTTAGCACAGTATTGTGCTAAAAACATTCAGAACGTCTTATCAACTGGCTAACAATCACTCGGAACACGTTAGCAACACTCATGTAAATATCAAGAACATCCTTAGCATAACAATGTGCTAAAACATTTAACATTTCTTAACAGCCACCTAGAAATCACCCAGAACATTCCAGAAAAACATTACCCAACACATGAACACACTTAGCAACACACTGAATAACACTCTAGCAAATACCAAGAATTCCGTATTAGCAGTATTATGTTAAAAACATTTAGAGCTACTTATCAACCCCCAGTAATGACTCAAAACATGCTAGCAACACTCCTAACAAATATCAAGAACAACATCTTAGCATTATGTGCAAAAAACACTCAGAATTTCTTAGCAACCACATTAGCTCAGAACACAGTGACAAACTAGCAAACAGCTGAACTCGCTTAGCATAGCAACATGCTAAAATCCACTCTGAATGTTCTATAAACCATGTAGCATTCACTAGCAATACCCTAGCAAAACTTCACCAAACACCTGAACACATGTAGCACGGTCACATGCTACAAACCACTCAGAACCTTCTAGAATTCACCTACCAATCACTGAGAACATGCTAGCAAGACTAATAAATATCAAAAACATCTTTAGCATCCCTGGTGAAAAAACCAGCATATGCTGGTAGCTATGTTTTGATGCTGGGATGCTGGTTAGGTATGTTTTGGTGCTGGTTTATGCTGGTCCTTGACCAGCAACATGACCAGCATAAACCAACTAAGGACCAGCATAGACCAGCAAAGGACCAGCTTAAACCAGCACCAAAACCTACCTAACCAGCATCCCAGCATCAAAACATAGCTACCAGCATATGCTGTTTTTTTCACCAGGGATAACAATGTGCTAAAAACACTCAATTTCTTAACAGCCCTGCTGAAAAAAAAACAGCTAAAACCAGCCTATGCTGAAAGTAGCTGGTTTTAGCTGGTCTCCCAGCCTGGCTAGGCTGGTCAGACTGGTTTTAGCTTGTCGTTCCAGCTGGTTTCCCAGCCTGACCAGCTAAGGAAGTGGCCAGAACCCCTCTAAAACCAGCCTGCTGAACAGCTAAGACCAGGCTGGTTGACCAGCTAAAACCAGCTAACTAGCTTAGGCTGGTTTTAGCTGTTTTTTTAGCAGACATCCAGAACACACTAACAAACTTTACCAAACACCTAAATGACACATGCTACAAACTACTCAGAACGTTCTAGCAATCAACACAAGTTCTAGCAAATATCAAGAACTCAGTATTGTGCTAAAACATTTAAAACTTCTTATCAACCACAGAGAAATGACTCAAAACACGTTACCGAATATCAACGACAACATATTAGCATAGTACTGTGCTAAAAACACTACATTTCTTAGCAACCACCTAGCAATAGCTCAGAACACCCTATCAAAACCCATGTTAAAATCACATGCTAAAAACCAGTCTGAATGTCCTAGAAACCACCTAGCATTCACCTGAATATTATAGAAAATCATCAAGAACACCTTCCCTGGTGAAAAAAACAGCATATGCTGGTAGGTATGTTTTGATGCTGGTTTATGCTGGTCCTTTGCTGGTTTATGCTGGTCTGCCAGCAACATGACCAGCTAAGACCAGCATAAACCAGCAAAGAACCTGCTTAAACCAGCATAAACCAGCAAAGGACCATCTTAAACCAGCAAAAGATCAGCTTAAACCAGCATCAAAACATACCTACCAGCATATGCTGTTTTTGCACCAGGGTTATCATAACAATGTGCTAAAACTAATTACCAACTACCTAGCAATATCCCAGAACAAGCTAGCAAATGTAGTATCACAAACATTCCTAGCATAATAATGTGCTAAAAGCTCAGAACAAGTTAGCAACACTGTAGCAAGCACCGTTAGCATAGCAACATAATAAAAAAATATATATATATTAAATGTTTTTTACATTAATAATAATAATTATTATTTAATATTTTGTTAATTATTCAGTATATAATTGTATATAATATTTTATTTGTAAAAGCTGTGCATACTACTTTTGGTAATTATGGTTATATTCTATATCGTGTGTGTGATATTTATAGGGATGCAAAGAGGGTGCATTTCAATTAGCATGTCATTTCAGTCTTTTGACAGAAGTTAAACATATGTACGCCTTCCGTCTGATGTGCTATACCATTGGTTTATATATGCTATTTTGGGCTATCTTTATGTGGCATATGTTATATTTAACTTTTCTTTCATTGAAAAAAAACCTCTCCCCCCCTCATTCAGTCATCTCGGTCCCTTTCTTGTGTCGAGCGTACCCTCTTATTTAAAGGGAATAATCTGTAAATTGCATGCTGGTTTAGACTTAATCATAACAACTCAAAGTAAATAGGTCACAATGAGTGCTTCTTTCTTTCTTTACCACCCCCCCTCACCTCCTCCTTTGAGTTAAATGGAAAGCACATGTGTCTCCAGGGTTTATTTTTACTCCCCTTTAAAGCAGTTAGAGGGCCTAGAAACCACTTCATGGCTTTAAAGGAGAGTGGTCGCTATGCAGAGGGGACGAAATTACGGGACGGAGCGCACATGTCACCCTGGCGGTTTTCCTGCATTCCGCCGAGGGAAGTATTAAAGAAGGCAGATGGGGACGTGGAGCTGCAAAAGCATAAGGGATATAGACAGCAGTTAGCGTTAGCATTAGCGAAATCCCTCAGGTGCGCGCCTGGACTGTGACCTTTTACTTAAGCCGATCCCTGTGAACTGCAATTGCAAAGAACACAGCTAGAAGCCTTAGGAATAGACCATAAAGATTGTCCCAGTAAAATATTTGCAGATTAACGTCGCTAAACATTCTTAGCGTGCACTGACATTCAGATATTTATGCTTTGATACTGCTTGCTGCCAAACCTTTCATGTCTCAAAATTGACCCATTTATCTGTTAACAAAACAGCAGTTGCTCGAGGGCTTTGTACATGTTGTGGTTACGCAACGTCAGATGATAATTGACATACCGCATAATAATGCTGAACTCCAGCACGTGAGAAACATTTCCAAAACTTCAAGGTTCAATTGTATGTACCTTGCAAAGTTCTAGACCAAAGGACACCCTGTTTACCAGCTTTTAAAAGCAGGCTGTAGGCTGTACAAGCTGTAATTGCTTCAGCTTTGATCAGAATTTCGAAAAAGTATTTACCAGATACAACCTGCTAGGGTGTCTTAGGGTGATTGTTAGGTTATTGCCAGTTTCCCTATGTAAATGCCGAATACAGACTACTGCCACCTGCTGTTGCCACGACGTGAGGCAACACGAAGCAATGCCAAAGTCGGCCTTTCTTAGGGCTAGGTCTTTGACGTCGGTTTGGAGTGTCCCTACCCTTAGGGTTTTTTAGCTTGTTGCCATGCTATGGGTGTTTTTTGATGTTTGCTAAAATGTTTTAGGCCATCGCCTAGTGTGGTTTAAGAGTCTTAGTGTGTTCTTATTGTTTGTTAGTGTGTTCTAGGTAGTTGCTAGAGTATTCTGAATGTTTTTTTAGCACATTGTTATACTAAAGGTGTTAATGTTGGGCAGTTGAGTGCTGGTTCAGAACCAGTGCCTAGTGTCAAATCGCTTCTTTGTCTTTCGACACTCAAAGCACCAGCTCAGAATCAGGAAAAGTACACTATAACTATAAAAAATAAAAAACACAATTAGTTGAGTCAGCTTAAAATAATTTGTTACCCTGCTGCCTTAAAATTTTAAGTTCAGTAAACTAAAATAAGTTTAGTCAACTTGAAATGTTAAGTTGTACTAAGTAACAACTTAGATATTTGTGTTTGCTAAACTTAACAGATGGGTAAGTAACCCAGCTGCCTTAAAATTTTAAGTTGATTCAACTCAAATATCTAAGTTGTCACTTAATATAATGTAACATTTCAAGTTGAATAAACTTTTTTTGAGTTGAGTGAACTTAAAATTTTAACGCAACCAGGTTACAAATTACTTTAAGTTGACTCAACAAATTGTTTTTTTACAGTGTAGAAGTAAGAACTGCTTGTGTCAGGGGCTGCGGTCTGGGTTACTGTGACCAACAAGACGAACAGAAACTTGACTGGGCTTTTTTTAAATAGCAGCTAAACACGAACATGTTGGATTCGCCATGTTTGGATGCTGATGTAGGTTCGCAAAGCCATTGTTGATATTAGGCTTGTTTGGAAGGTGTCTACGCTGCACAGACTGGTCAGCGTATGGCGTCAAAGTACCGCGAGAGTAATTCAAAGGCTTAAAGAATTGTCTGCTTTCCAATCACTCTCGCGGTGCATTGGTGTTGTGCGCCGGTCGGACTGCGCAGCTGCATCGTTGTTAAGAATGATGAGACATATTCAACAACCTGGCACAGTGGTGGCGCTCTAGCGTGTGGAAAAGCAAACCAGTTTTTAGAAGGCTCGCCAGTTCCGAACCGGCAATAGCGCTAGTTCTGAACTAGCACCCAGTTCCTGCTGGTGGAAAAGGGGCTTGATATCGGTTTTCCACTGGAGCTGGTGCTCAGCCATGGGTGGCACTTATTCAGAACTGGCTCACATTTCCAGCACCTTTTAGTCACCAACATGTGACTGGAATCGCTTGTTATGTCTTGTGGAAGGAGAGCGTTGATCTCTTCTGTCAACCACTGTTGAACTGACATATTTATTTGCTGTTGTAAATGTTGTTATTTACCTGAACTCCGATTGCTTTTAAAAATGGCACTTTTCAAATAGCAGTCTATAGTGGACGCTCCACCCACTGACATCATAGATTCTCTTCTTCGAGACCAGCAAGGTTTCAATCTCGGTTTGCGCTCAGACTGTACAATATGTAGACAGGAAGCGAAGTAGGAGAGATAAAGGGAGAGGGGGACGGGATCGGGAAAGGTCCACGAGCCAGGACTTGAACTCGGGATACCTGAAGCGCAACAACGCTAAATGTCGGCATGCTGCCCAAGAGGCTATTTGCGCTGACATCAAGCATTTTTTGTTTGTTTTGTTTTGTTTTTTGAGTTAAAAAATACAGCCCGGTTTCCAATTACACAGCTCTGGCACCAGCTCTGGTGGAAAAGCAGTTTGGGTGATTTCCAAGTGGCTAATTCGGAGTGTTTTTTAGCATGCTAATATAGGGGCTTTTGCACCAAAGGAATGTTTTCATAGTTCTTTTAACTATTGGTGAAAGTACCTGCTTTTTGGTGTGGTCCCACCTTGGGAATAGCAAGGCCTGTTGGGGGGACTAATCTGCCTCAGCAGAGCCTTACCCAGCACAATAAGAACTACCAGTGACGTAAGTGTACATTGATTGGCCCAATGCATGCTATATGAAACACTGGCACCCCACATTATTTACTCCACAAACTAACTCCACAAACACAGAAAACAGCAATAGATGGACCAACACCAAAGTCCAGGCACTCCATTTTACATCCTCCAGCAATAGGTGGACCAATGTCAAAGTCCAGGCACCCCATCGTCCATCCTCCAGTCCAGTCCAGTCTTCCATCCTCCAGTTGATGTTAAATGCTGCACTTAAATGATGCTGCTGTCGTGTTACAACTGTGACAATGAGCGCTTATCAGGATCTACTGGATTTTTAAAAGTATGTGAAATAGTTAAAGTTTGCAACACAAAATCTTTAAATAATGTTCAGGAGTTTTACACACCTGCCTGTTATTATGAGGACATTTCCACACCCCTAAACATTACGTGGCATAAAATAAAAAATGATTGGTTGTTTTACCAGTCAGTCATATAACCTCTTGGGTGGCCATTCAAAGCGGTCAAGGTTCCCAGACCTTCTACCATCAGTCTGAAGATCTAGCTACGCAGGACTACTAATAACTACCCAGTGCAAATACCCTTTATGCTATGGGTGTTTTTTTGGTGCTAAAATCTTCTGGGACTAAGGCAGGGGTGTCCAAACTCGGTCCTGGAGCTCCAACTCTAATTAAACACACCTGAACCAGCTAATCAAAGTCTTACTAGTCATGCTAGAAACTTCTAGGCAGGTGTGTTGAGGCAAGTTGGAGCTAAACGTTAAGGGACACTGCCTCTTCAGGACCGAGTTTGGACATCCCTGATCTACGGGTTGTCTTGGTGTTTGCTAGTGGGTGATCATTAGGCGGTTGCTAGATTATTCTGAATGGTTCACCATGTTGCTATGCTAAGAGTGTAATTGATGTTTCCTAGAGCGTTGCTACGGTGATCTGTGTGATTGCTATATTTGCTTTTGCTGTAACTAGTTGACTTAACAGTACCAGTAGCAACGCTGCATTGTTGACACATTTCTCAACGACAGATAAAATCAAGCTTGCGTTGCTAAAAGCATTTGTACTTACATATTTGCATACAGTGTGTTTCAGGCTTAAAATACCCCTTGTTTTATAATTTGATCTTATGTATTGCTTCTCCTAAAGTGTATTCTTTTCACAGGTGCACATCTGTTGAAGTCATTCGAGGTGAAACGGTCAATGACTGAAACATACCTTGAATTGAATGTGTCTGAGAATGCGTCATTACTGCTATGACACATTGAATGCAGTTTATGATCACAAAGCCATCATCTCAATGTCATGATACCAGTAAATGAACGTGCAACAGTCTGAAGCCCAAGGGCACAGCAAGCTTGGGACATGCAGAGATATTTCCCAGCAGAGCGCTCCAGGCTAAAGTCCTAATTCAGAGTGAATTCTAAGCAAAGAAGAATTCTCTTCTACCTTGCAGATTCATATGTCATGGATAAAGTATTCAAATAGGATCTGTTTAAAATCTTTTCGCCAACCATACACTCCATAAACTGGTGCTTCTATGCCTATTACTTGTATTCGTTTGTGGCTGGCATCCAATGGTCAATACCACTGTGCCTCTCTCGCTGAGGAATGACTGCCTGCTTGCGTCACAAAACCAGGTGTGCTCACACGCAAGGGTTTCCCTAAAAAAATGGGCTGCTAGGCAACAGCGTCAGAGAATAACAAACAGCAGGACTCCCAAGCACGCAACACACCTATAGAGAGCAATAAAGGCATTCAGCGTCCTGTGCAACTCAATACGTAAGTAACTGCATCACGTCAAAAGCAAACACGGGGCCATGAGAAACACCAGCACTTTCGTAATTGGTGTTTTATGACATTTTTGGGTTTCTAAAACAGACTAATGTTTTTCGCAGGGCTGGGTTACATCAACTAGTCAAAGTTATATATGCTAACAAAAACAATGAAAGCTGATAACGGCAAAGGTTGCTGACTTAGTACAGTTACCTCAGAAGTAAAGGAAACAAGAGGAACAAAACATGTAATGCCTATTATATCCATGATCTTATAAACATCCCAAAGGCCTCATGCGATGCTAACATGCTAGTGATGTAGCATCATAAACGTTATGCTTAGCTTATAAGCTAAGTGTGCTGCAGTAAACTACAATGCTGTGTTAATTAAGAAATAACCAAACTACTTTAGCTTCATCAGCTCATTCGTTTCAAGATAATTTCATTTTTGTATGACGCTAGGAAAATCACAATTTAGGCTAGAGTGTTTGGTGTTTTCACTCACTCACATAAACATTTTTCTTGGGGTCTAATGTGTATTTCTTGAAAGGCTAATCTTGCTGCCAGCTGCTTGTCACCAACTTGAATTGGAAGGAGATTTTAAGTACCGTGTGGGGGTGACCTCTACAGGACTGTTTCAGTTATGACATATTAGGCTTCGTTGGCAGTTTTCCGTCACAAATATTGGTCTCAAACACAAGCTGTTTATGGCTAAGGTAAAGCTAACGCTGTGTTTACTATCAAAAAATGTTATTGTTGTACGTGTGGGCAAGCTATAGTTGGGAAACTGAGCGTGTCTCACCGTAATCCCCTCATTACTCTGAAGTATCAGACAAGGCGTTTACCCAAAGCAATTCATCCTGTCTCCCTTGTGAAGAAACACGGCTATCGGTGCATATACGCTACAGCCGCGTTGACCAAAAGCACCTTACATACCGAAGTGAGCCGCCGAGATTAGATAACCGCACAATACTTTGGGGAAACGTCTGCTTGACAAAGTTCTACTCAAACAATCGTAATGCCAGTATCAGACAGGCAAACACTAGGTCATGACTTATGAGATTTCTAAAGTGGTGCTCCTCGGGGAATATTTTCACGAGGTTAAACTGTCAAGTGCGGATTTTAAAGGGAACGGTTTACACAATGTTAGTTTTGAATGCTGGATTTTTAATTGCATAATTATTTAGCCTATTGCAGCTCACCTAAAGTCAATGTCAAAATGAATATGCATTTTTATGCTTTATGTAATGATGTTGTGATCCCTAAATTCACTTATACCCTGATAGCACACATACATCACAAAGATGTCTATTTGACGTCTGCATTTACATCTGGAAGACGTAGTTTTTACGTAGTTTGCTCATCTGCAATACCTCTATAGGACATCTATTAGATGTCTTTAAGATGTTTATGATTTAGAATGTATGTAAAACTGACATCTTACAGACATCTATCAGATGTTTGTACAGACGTACTTGTGCTATCTGATGTATCTGAGGTGTAATACATTCATACATACATACATACATACATACATATATATATATATATGTCTCAATGGGTTATTGGTCATAACATACAATTTGGTTACTGGTCATAACATGCTTTTGTGTGTGTGTTTTCTCACCTTTTTGGTTCTTTACAATTGCTGTATAAAAAATATCTATGTGCTATAGCTTTAAAGTTTGCTCATCTGCAATACGTCTATAGGACATCTATTAGATGTCTTTAAGATGTTTATGATTTAGAATGTATGTAAAACTGACATCTTACAGACGTCTATCAGATGTTTGTACAGACGTACTTTTGCTATCTGATGTATCTGAGGTGTAATATATACATACATACATATATATATATAGTAGTCAACATTTGAAGTGGATCAGAAAAGTTAATCAAAGTTGGCCTAAGACAAGAATGGGTATTGTTTTGGTTTTAGGACAACTTTTATGAAATGTTTTGATCCACTTCAAATGTTGACTACTGTATATATACACTACCGTTTTTTTTTTTTTTTTTTTTGTTTTTTTAAGAAATTAATACTTTTATTCACCAAGGATGTATTAAGTTAATAATTAAAAGTTTATTAAAAGTTAATAATAAATCATTTACATTGTTATAAAATATTTATATTTTGAATAAACACTGTACTTTTTAAACTTTTTTTCATGAAAGATTACAGGTTCCAAAAAATATTTGGCAGCACAGCTGTTGATATTATCCAACATTGATCATTCTAATAATAAATCTGCATATTAGAATGATTTCTGAAGGATCATGTGACACTTAAGACTGGAGTAACAGCTGATAAAAATTCAGCTTTTCATCACAGGAATAAATTCTATTTTAAAGTATGTTAAAATAAAAAACATTATTTTATATTGTAAAAACATTTTGCAATATTACTGTTTGTTTTTTTTTCTATATTTTTAATCAAATAAATGCAGCCTTGATAATCATAAGAGACTACTTTAAAGACTATTACAAGTCTTACTGACCCCAAACTTTTGAATGGTAGTGTATATAGATATATATACGTCTCAATGGGTTATTGGTCATAACATACTCACAATTTGGTTACTGGTCATAACATGCTTTTGTGTGTGTGTTTTCTCACCTTTTTGGTGCTTTACAATTGCTGTATGAAAAATAGCTATGTGCTATAGCTTTAAAATTTATATTTTCATTTCTTCTTTTTTTCACAGAAATCATAGCATGTTGTTTTGGAATGACATGAAGGTGAGCAAATTTCAAAAATGCTCATTTGTAGGTATACTGTTCTTTTAATAAAGAAAGCTAACATCAAACTCTTGAAAACTGTCAAAAAATATACTATATTATAGTCATATAATATATATATAATATAACATATATACTATATGTTAGCTATAGCATGTGTAGACAATGAACCTGGTGAATTCACACAGAAACGTGCTAATTTTGACCCCTTTGTGTCTGGACAGTAGCACTCTCTCATTCATTGTGTCCTGTCCTTTTTTTTGCATCCGGAGTAAAGCCTGGCAGACAGTAGCTTCAAGCCACTTCCTCAACCACATTCCAGAACCGCGAAATACGCCACTTCAGAGCACAGGAGGTGACATCAACTGAATGCGGGCTGCTGACCTCAGCTCTTGAAATAGCCCTCCATGGTTAGCTGGAAGGAAAGGTGCTTGTAGGTCATTTTCCCCCAATTCATCCTTACATATTTCAGTTTGGATTCTCTCAGACTAAAGCAAAACCATTAGTGTTGCACTGCAAAGGATGTGCCCATACAGAAAATATTTTTATTGGGAAAAAAATTATGTGCGTTATGCATAATCCACAGATTATCTTGCTTATGATTTCTTTGTTATGTATTAGGTTCTTGGCTAGATCTTGCCTAGAACTGCCACGGCTGGCTAGCTAATGCTTTTGGACACAATGTAAATTACAGTGAAAGGATAGATTGGGGAGAATCAGAACATTATTTTGGATCCAAAACATATGTAAATAAGAAATTAGCGTGTACAGCACCTCCTCAGAGCCCAAAGCAGCAATCAATCTCTCGGCAATCAAGCCAAAATGAAACAAGGCCCAGATGGAGCTCAGCAGGCTATTCATCATGTAGTTAAAATCCAAACATGTCATTAGCAGAGACAATAGCTGGAAGTGTCAAAAACAAGCTAGTTTGTATACCTTTAAATGTACTTAAATGCAACCTTTTGTGGCGTTAAATAGTTATAGTTATGAATTTTGAACCAAATGGAAGGTAGCTGATCTTCTGCCAAGCTGGTCAGGCTTGTCTATTTTAGTGGTTGTAAAGGGGTTAAAATTAGTGGTGTAAAAATTAGCGCGTTAACGCAGGCGATTAATTTTTTTTTTATTTTAACACGTTAAAAACATTTAACACAATTAACACAGAGGCGGGTCTAGGTTTGGCCACCCCATCCACAGCCACTAAAGAATTGCGTTTATTGAGACGCAGAACTTAATAATTAACACATCAAATAGAAGACTTTTCAGACGCGCGCTCCAGTGTCACCTCAGCAACAGGCCGGAGTCAAACGAGCGTGGAAACGGTACCGGTGACGATTGGAGCTTCAGTAGAACAACAGTGAAATGCGGTCAGATGAGATGTTGTCTGGTCATATGTCAGTAAAAACGAATCTTCCTGTCCTGTCAGCTGTTCAAGTGCAGGCACAAATATGCCGGCGCGCGCTGTATCATACTCAAACCCAAATGAAAGTAGGAGTATCTATGTAGTTAGTCGTAGTTATGTCGTCAGTTAAACAATGAAGTTACAAAAAAAGTCGACTAAAGTTCTCTTAAAACGGTGCGTGTAAGTGTTTATTATTTAAGAGTCACATTTAAAGCAGTGTCAGATCCGCTTCATGTTCAGCAGCGGCAACTTTTAAAGGGGTCCAATTATGCTCTTTTACAAAGCCTTGATTTTGTTTTGGGGGTGTACTAGAACATGCTTTCATGCTTGGTGAAAACGCACTTGGTCGAAAAACGCATTATTTTTAACATAATTTACATTATCACAATACATTTCTCCCAGCCTGACACAAATGGCTCGATTAGTTCTGGGTTTAGTGTAGGCCCGCCTTCTGAAAAACAAAATGTGTTGTGATTGGTTAGCTCTCCCACTGCGCTGTGATTGGCGAACAGCTTAGACAGTATTTCAGTATTGCCACGCCCCTTGTCAAAGAAGCAAGATCAGTGTACAACTGTTAGCGCGAGCTAGATTGAAGTGATTCTTACGTTTTAAATATGGATATTTTTCTTACAAAAATGCATCGATTCATTACAGGAGGCCTTTATTAACCCCCTGGAGCTGTGTGAGGCACTTTTTTATTATGGACGGATGCATATTATTGGACTTGTTTTGGACTGATGAGGAAAAACACCTGTCTATGCCATTCTAAAGCTTGGGAGTGCTAGGATAAATTTTAATATATCTCGGATTGCATTCGTCTGAAATAAGCAGGTCATATACACCTAGGATGCATGGAGGGTGAGTAAATAATATGCTACAGTAGTGTTAGGTCCTATCGTCAGCCTGCAAGATCACCAATACATGATATTATCGTGGTAATGTGTTTAATTATTTACATACTTAGTTTCATTGCCCGAAACCAGCTCCAGCATAAGGCTAAAAGCAACCTAACATTATCAAAGAACATCATCACTGATCAGCCTAGTCTATTCTAGTGCAAGTTTATGCATTTTGAAAAACACTCGCTTTAAAAGTGAAGCTGTCTACACTGTATGATGAATAAATCTCTTACCACACACTGCATACGTCTGTGGCGCATTACAGCTCTGAAGCGGCCACTCTAGTCCATGCTTGTGTTTATACCCGCCGCGCTGCGGCTTGTAAAGCGGCATCACTGAAGTTAGACTAATCCCCCACCTCGTCCCTACAGCCCCCCCCATCCCCTCCCCCCCAACAATTCAAATTTCCATGGGCGTGATTTGATTTAATGATATTCTAATGGACCGTGTTGTGACGTCATTGCATGCGGAAAACAAACTTTGTAGTCATTGTAGGTCTTGAAAAGGGATTTTTTAAAAACTAAATATCTCCTTTTGTAGTGAACTTTGAGATTTGTAACTTTGTAGATCTTTTTTTATGCCCAAAGATACACACCACACACTAAAATTCAAAAAGTGAAAAAGCATAATAGCACCCCTTTAAAGTGACAGCAGCCAAAATATCCTAATAACCAGCTGCTGTGATGTCTGTTAAAGAACAAAATTTTAAAAAAGTGGAAATCAATAACTTCAGTAGTTTTAAGCTTTGTCTCTTATTTAATTTAGATTTTAGTCTTTAAGAACTTTATTAAATTTGGCTATATTTTCTTGCTGAAGGGCACGGGTAGTTATATGACAGTTATTATAATGGGTTTATGTGAAGATTGTTTTAAGTTCACTTAAATTACAAGTCTAATAAATGTTAAATTAAAAGCTCTCAATTATAATGTTGAATGGCTGTAGTCAATGGTTCAATATTAGGGAAAAAAATCATAGAGAAATCTGTTGGTATGAGTGATACTTACCTTTAGTCATAAAAAAAGATGTCATTAAAAAATATCAGAAATGTTGAAGATTGAGTGTGAAATTATTGCAATATAAAAGGATAATTAAAATTTGTAATGTTAGGTGGGATTAATCGCGATTGATTTCAGAAAAAATGTGTGATTAATTAGTTTTTTTTTTTTAATCGATTGACACCACTACTTAAAATACATATATAATAGCAATGAGGCAATAATAATTAGTTCAGTTAAAGTACCAAAAGCAAGTAATCATACTGAATTAATTTTATTGAACAAAACTGTTAAAATACATACTATAAACAATAGAGCTAATGTACATTACGCATTATAACATGCCTGCAGGGGATGCCAACGACCTGACGATTGTTTTTACACTTTACTACATGATCTAATCCTTGTTTAATTAATTTGACTAAACAACATTTAATTCAAATGTCCACTTAATCTTTAATATTTGCCAGTTTCTTTATGATAGAAAAGCTACAGCCACTGTAATGTCTTGTGGACATCAAAACGTGTAAACTCTTTCTGTGTTTGCGTAGGTTTATAAATTATTTACCTTACAAATCTGATGAAATAACACACATTGCATTCCCAGATGAACGTTATAATAAACCCAAACTCACAGCAATGTGCAAAGATGGAGTTTGAGACCTTCCACTTATGTAAATGAAAACAATTTGTGTAGCAGTGAATGGAGCTGCTCTGAGATGCACCTATGTAACCTACACATATGTATATAACCAAAGTGTATATATATTAAACCTGTATCGCATTTATGTATTTAATTGAATTGTAGTGAATTCTTAATAGCAGCATGCTTTATTATGATTTTTTTAATGGGTTTAATATATGGAATGCGGCACTTCCGGAGTCCCAATAAAACAGGAAGCAAGATAAAAAAGACATGACTGCTTTAGCAAATGTGTTTTTATCTCACGTTTTCCTTTGTTAATACTGTTTGGTTTAGGGCAGGGTTTAGTGTTATTGCTACAACATTTTTAAGCACGACTACATTTTTTGTATTAATATTTGATTTCTGAACTGCAAAACATACTAAAACTAATTTAATAAAACAATGTCGGATTCATCATCATCTCTTTTGGATAAAACCAAATGCATATCTATTGCCACTCGCTGGGCATTTGGCAATTTTACTGAAAGCTCATCACAATTGGCCGAGCTGAGTTTAGGATAAACATAGGACTTTCTGTTTTTCTAAGCAAGCATATCCAGATGTATAGTATCTGCATTCTCATGCTCACTAGAAAGCTAATTAGTCTAGATACAGTATCCACATCGTCTTAGCGTGAACTTATCTGGCTAATGATATAAGCCACGTCTGGAGATTTTTTTGTATCATCTTGTAATCATACTTGAGAACATCTTAGCAAGATCTGCTGGTAAGAGCTGGGAGGGAACAGCTGTACCGAGTTTCAGGCTTTACTTTCGAGCCAAGTCGTTAGCGTTATCTGCACTGGGATCTGGAGACCAGTGGTGGAGGTGAACCTGATGTCCGGCCCAGGCTCAAACAATGGGCCGCGTACGCATGTTTGCCATTGGATTTGTCACAGCGAGAACAAACCAGCTGTTGGAGGAGAGCATGTGGGGAAGGTTATAATAGATCAAGTGTGCAGCGTTTGCTTGTGAAACAATAACAACGAAAGTTTGCCATTTGGTTTTATTAGCGTTGTAGTGTGGAGGATTATGTGTTGACAGCTAGCCATTCCCTTATAGGCTTAAGGATATCTGGCTCTCATTTGCTTATAAAATATGTGCATTTGAGATCAATTAAGGGCATATGTGTACACTAATGCTATGGAGATGTTAGAAACAACTTAATTTTATACTCATAAATTCATCATGTTCGTAGAATTACATCAGTTTTTGTCCACATTTCTGATGTTAAACAACGCATATCTCCTCATATGTGTCTAGACAATGGGTCTAAATTGCTGTTTCCTTTTTCCAAAAGGATCCTCTAAAATGACTGTCTGCTGAGCCATCAAACAATCTGGCTTCCTGGAGGGGTTGCGAGACGAGAACATTAAAAAGGGTAAAATAGGATGGTTTAGCATTCAGGGGGTTTGCAGCCGTAATTGGTAGGTAGAGTTGAGCAGCCTCAACTAGATGATGGAGGAAGGTTTGTAATTTGGCCCCGTACCACAATCCTCCCCCCAACCCGGTACAAAGCTTTTGGGGGGAAAATGAGAGATGGGTCAGAAAATGCACGTGCAGATGATGATGTTTAGTGTTTTCATTATACTTTCAAGCATTTGGGTGCTATACAGTTGGTTATCATTGGCTGAAACACAAGGTTCACCTAGTTCACCTAAAAATTTGTATTCTGTCCTTATTTACTCAACTTCATGTCGTTCCAAACTTGTATGAATTTCTTTCTTCTGTCTTCTTTTTGTGTTCAGAACACTGTTGAGCTCCAAAAATGACAAAAAAGAAACCGCATAAACATAGTCCATATGATTTATGTGTTATATTTCAAATCTTCTGATGTTGTGTAGTTGTGTGAGAAACACAACTAAGCTTTTCCAAGTCAGTTATTCACTTATAAATGTCATCAGTTTGTTAAATTTATGGACAAAAAGTTAGATTTGTGAAGAATCCGTTTAATTTGAGAATAAATCATTCAGATTTGTGAGGAGGATCCAGTATTAGTTAAACAGAATCAGTTCAAAAGTACGATTCGTTCGTTGATGTGGTTCTTCACATCTTTTGAAGTTGTAAAGCTGTGTGGAAAAACACAACAAAAAAGTTTAAGTCGTTTATTCATTGATAAACTTGATCAGTGAGTTGAATTTGTGGGGGAAAAGTCCAATTTGTGAATTAATCATTCCGATTTGGTGAACCGGATGAAGTGTTTGTTAAACAGAATCTGTTCAAAAGTACGATTCATTCATTGACATGGTTCTTCATGTCTTCCGAACATGATTAGTGTTCGAGAAGACATGACTAAATTTAAGTCATTTATTCACTGATAAACTTGATTAGTGAGTTGAATTTGTGGGAAAAATAGTCCAATTTGTGAACGAATCAGTTCACTTTGTGAATGAATCATTCAGATTTGTGATCCGGATCAAGTGTTTGTTAAATAGAATCTGTTCAAAAGTGCAGTTTGTTCGTTGATGTGGTTCTTGACATTTTCTGAAGTTTTTAAAGTTAATATTTACTGATAAACTTGATCAGTGAGAAGAATTTTGGGGGAAAAAAAGTCAAATTTGTGAACGAATCAGGTTAATTTGTGAATGATTCGTTCGGATTTATGAATGGAATCAAGTGTTCGTTAAACAGAATCCGTTCAAAAGTATGATTCGTTCGTTGTAGGTTCTTCACATTTTCTGAAGTCGTAAATCTGTGTGAGAAACACAAGTTTTTAAAGTCATTGATTCACTATAATAAACTTGATTAGTTAGTTGAATTTGTGCAGAAAAATAGCCCAATTTGTGAGCGAACCAGTTCAATTTGCGAATGAATCATTCAGATTTGGGGAACGGAATCAAGTGTTTGTTAAACAGAATCTGTTCAAAAGTATGATTCGTTCGTTGATGTGGTTCTTCACATCTTTTGAAGTTGTAAAGCTGTGTGGAAAAACACAACAAAAAAAGTTTAAGTCGTTTATTCACTGCTAAACTTGATCAGTGAGTTGAATTTGCGGACAAAAAGTCCAATTTGTAAACGAATCAGTTCAATTTGTGAATGAATCATTCTGATTTGTGAATGGAATCAAGTGTTCGTTAAACAGAATCAGTTCAAAACTATGATTCGTAAATTGATGTTGCTTTTCACATTTTCGGAAGTCGTAAACGTTTTTTAAGTCATTTATTCACTTATTTCAATTATTTTATTTATTCACTAATAAACTTGATTAGTAAGTTGAATTCGTGGGGAAAAATAGTCTGTGAACGAATCAGTTCAATTTGTGAATGAATCATTCAGATTTGGTGAACGGAATCAAGTATTCGTTAAGTGCGGTTTGTTTGTTATACGTGGTTCTTGACTCACCGAATCAATGATTCGTTTGCGTTGTTTTAACCGTGATTTTCAGTATTTAGATGCCCTATTCCTTTAACAAATACGGCTCAGGAAAATCTCCAATTCTTGACGCAATAACTGGGATCCGATCCCAGTGACAAACTGTTTAATTCATAAATAAATAATTTAGTCAGATATAGCGGTTCATTGAAAAGAACCAGTTCAAAGGAGCGATTTGTTCATTGATCTGTTTCTTGAGTTTAGAAAGATTCTTTTGCATCGGTTAGTTAACAGTAAGTAAACAATGACTGAATTACATTTTTGGGGGGTCGTGTTCTTTTGATGCAAACAACCAGACGCACTTTAACCCGACATGGCTCAGGAAAACCTGTTGTTCTTCTGAAGACTTAGATTTTGCACCAGACTGCGACAAAATCAACATAGCGCAGCTGACAAAAGAGTGTTAAATCAAGCTGTGTCCGCCTCAAGCTCCTCTAGGTCTGCGAAAGATTTGAGAACATGTGGCGGTTGTCCTCGTTTTTTTATTGAATGCCTACAGTAAATTAAAAATAATTTGAGCCATAAGCTGTTGTTTGATTGTTGCTTGTTTGCCGTAAATCGAAGAACGATAACTTAAATTGCTTTGCGTTAATGCCTGCCAATGCAAAATAACTTTGCACCGAGCGTTTTCACATATGCGCATTATCATATCACAATTTCAGGAATACTGAGGCATGCACTGGAACATAAACCTCGAGTCGTGTGTTTGGAGTCCCACAGGGCAACGCAACGTTCGTCATCAATGACCCTTAAGTTGTAAAGTTCAGTGCTATTGGCAGGCGGCTCCGTCTGCCCGAAACGGCTCACAGTATTACGCCCTTATTCCCTCCGAGTTTTCTATCCATTGTTTTCTTCGCTTGATGGTTATTGCAAGAGATAACATCAACGTCTGCTTTTCGAGTGTTTTCTTTTTCTGCATGCATTTGGTCTCTTCGATACAGTCGTGACCTCTCCCTCGATGTCACGGGGTGAGCGTCGACTCCGGTTATGAATTATGTCCGCAACTCACCGGGACTTCCCTCTCCGGTCATTTAAATCAACTTTTATCAAGGTTGGACACTGACAGGAATTCCATTGGGATTAGTTTGTCGGTGAAAAAAGAAGAGCAATAACAAGCAGAGACTTTGAGGTGTCAGCAGTACATCTAGTGTGCTGTCCTTGAAATAGTTTAAAGAAATGTCGTTGTATCAAATTGTACGTAGGACTATAATATAAGTTGCATTATTTACTGATATTTTTATGTATTGGTATCAGGAACAATAATACATTTGAAGATTTCAGATGCAAAAACCTATTAAATAAGCATTTTTATTAGGCTCCTTAAAAAAACAGTGCATTTTAAAAATAAGGCATTAAATATTGATATTAGATAATTTAGGAATTAGTTACTAATCTTAAACATAGGAGCCTGATATAAAAATGCTTGTTTAAAAGAAAATATTTAAAAAAAATCTCACTGACTTCAAGGTTTTTGCATCTGAAGTCTTCATTTGTAAATAAATGTATTGATAAATGTAGTCATTTGTAACACAATTATTGTTAATGATGATTTATAATAGCATTGATTTTCAGTAAATATTTAGAAACGTTATACATTTTGTTATCTATAACAAAGTTACACTTATTTTTAATATTTATTGCTTTATTTTAAAATATATTAATAAATGCCTTGGATATTTATCAGTAAATTATACATTTATACATAAATGTATTAACGAAAGTTAGCTATAACAATATAATGCTTTTATTATTTAGTATGTTAAAAATATTTTTTAATAATAAATGTATTAATTATTTTACGTAAATGTTTAAAAACTTATCTACAACAAAAACATTTGTTATTTTTAATAACTATATATGTATATAACTGTATATTTATTATCTTTAACAAAATGACATTCTTTTTAATAATCATTTATTTTTTATTTCGTAATAAATTAATAAATGCTTTGATTATTAATCAGTAAATAATACATTTATAAATAAACATATTTATGAATGTTAGCTATAACAAAATGATGCATTTATTATTTTCAATTAATTATTACTTTATTTTTATAATAAATGCATTAATTATTTTTCAGTAAATATGTTTAAAAATGTATATATTTATGTTATCTATAAAAACATTATTTTTTAATAAAAAATGCATTTATCATTTGTCTGTAAATAAACGCATTGATTATTTATCAATAAATATATTTAAAAATTAATGTATTTATAAGTTTTGTTGTATATAACAAACACATTTATTATTTAACTATATATAACTATGTATTTATTATCTTTAACAAAATGACACATTTATTATTTTTAATAGTAATTTTATTTCATTTCATAATAAATGCCATGATTATTTATCAGTAAATAAATGCATTGATTATATATCAGTTAATAATAATTTAATAAATAAATGTAATTATGAATGTAAGCTATAACACAATTATTTTTATATTAAATATTATTTATTTATTATTTACCACTTTCTTTTTCTAATAAATGCATTGATAATTTTGCAGTGAATATATTTAAAAAAAAAATGTATTTATACATTTAGTTTTTTTATAACAAAACACATTTATTATTTTTAATAATTGTATTCCTCTATTTAATAAAAAAATAAATTGATTGTTTATCAGTAAATATGTTTAAAAATGAATGTATTTATGTTCTGTTATCTATAAAAAAACACATGTATTATTTTTAATAGCTGTATATATTGCGTATTTTATAGTACATTATTGTCTTTAACAAAATGACACCTTTATTATTTTTAATAATTGATTTATTTCATTATAAATTAATAAATGCATTGATTTTTTTATCAGCAAATAATACATTACTAAATAAATGTACTTAAAAATGTGTTATTTATAACAAAACAACACATTTATTATTTTTAATACTTATGTATTTGTTTTTATAATATTTTTTTTAATTAATACATTTATTTATTTATTTAGTTATAGGGATGTCTGTTGTTATACTACTATACACAACACATTAATTTTTCAGTTTCATTTAAACATCTGATATGTATATATATATATATATATAGATATGGTCCAATTCTTAATGCATCAAAATGACTTTGCATATGAGCAGTAAGTTACTTAAACAAGCCTAAAATCAGGCCGCGGCACGCCTGAGTCTGATGTGGATCCTACTCTCAAGTCCTTCTGTTTTTCATTGAGGCTCGTATCTCAGTTACAGCACTTTCATTATGTCTGTGGGTTTGAGCTCTGTGTTTAGCCCATGTGGCCCATACAGGCAGCACGCTCATGATTACAGACCATCTTGGGTGATGAGTTTTGTGGGCTCATCGGGGGTTAAAACTGATCCTTGAATTGCAATAGCGGGACAGCACAAGTGCCCCCTTCAACCCCAGGAGAACAGCATGCTAAAAAAAGTCAGCAGTACTTAATGTATAACAGCATTTTATTGATTTTTACAGCCATTGTGAAGGTTCTCTTTACCTAAAAAAGGTGAAAAATGTTTCTCGGGTGCTAAAAATAAACCTGAGAGCTTCAAATGGGAATTTCCATTGTGATATTCTAGACAGTTATGATTTAGAGTTGCATAATTTAGTAATAACTGAAATAACTGTATCCCTTCAGCTCTTTGATGTATTTAATTGAATTGAAATTGAAAACTCCACAACCTGTACTAGCCGAAGGCTAACCTGTGTATTAAATCTTAAAGATAAGATGAGTACAATATCAGACTAAGAGTTACATCAGCGTACTTGAAGCTTGTGAAGTCAGATGTTAGATAACATCAATACATTCTCATCAGAACCATATGTGACATCAATTCAGTGTCACAGACCCAGAGAATCCACCCCGCTCGCCACGGCAACGCTAATTTATGACTAGCATCTAATTAAGGTGCAGCGTCTGGAGTTTTGTGGATATTGGCTCAGGGGGAGGTTTAGCGCACGGAAAAAAAAATTAAATAAACACTAAAAGAAGCATCACAAATTATGCAATTGATATATTTAGATATTACAACAGTAATTTATGACTTGTTTCTAATTAAAGTGTAGTGTCTGAGGTTTTGTAATTAACAGGGGTGCATGTAAGTTTTTTTTAGCCTCGTTCTCATAAGAGTACCTGGAGATTTGGTTTGGTCCTCACACTGCACATAATGTGATCCATTTTATGTCTAAAAAATAAATTAGTAATAGTGATAATAATATCGTTGGATTTTTGTTTTGTTTCTTTGTTTTTATAAAATTTTATAAAATTATAAAGTAATACAGTGTACTTTTTACCATGTTTTAAATAAAAAAAATTAAAGTATTAAATAAAAATACAATTATTTTAAAGTACGCTTAAAAAATAAAATAATATTTACTTTTTTATGTGAATTTTCCGCATTTTCAGACCTAAATTAGCAAGCTTTTATTTTGGCGGGTTGCCAGTAAGTAAGCGTACGCACTCCGCCAGTGTTGCCATGTCCTCGGTTTCCCTGCGGAATTGGGCTACTTCAACACTGTTGCTTGCCGCGGGTTGTTTTTCATGTCCGCGGGTTAAAGCGACCCCAATAAAGTGATATTTATCTTCTGGCATGCAAATTTGACCAGGGAAACACCACCAAAAAACATTTTTTACCCCGCGGAACTCTTTTTAACGGCGGACCCCACTTGAAACGCGAATGGGCTAGTTGTGGGCTAATTTTGAGTAGAAATTGGGTGGGGTTTGTTGTGAAAACCTGGCAACCCTGGCGTTCCCGCCGGGTTTGGTGCTTCCAATTAAAAGTGACGAGCGTTAGTGAATGAAATGTCATATTTTTGCATTGTGCTTTGAAAACGGCAGCGGATTTTGCTTAATTACTGCCTCAATTTGGTGTGGCATGGAGGTGATCAGTCTGTGGCAGTGCTGAGGTGGTGTGGAAGCCCAGGCTTCTTTGACAGTGGCACTTAAGCTCATCTGCATTTACTGGTCTCTTGTTTCTCATTTTCTTCTTGACATTACTCCATAGATTCTCTATGGGGTTCAGGTCTGGTGAGTTTGGCCAGTCAAGCACACCAACACCATGGTCATTTAACCAACTTTTGGTTCTTTTGGCAGTGTGGGCAGGTGACAAATCCTGCTGGAAAATGAAATCAGCATCTTTAAAAAGCTGGTCAGCAGAAGGAACCATGAAGTGCTCTAAAATTTCTTGGTAAACTTGGTAGACTTTGGTTTTCAAAAAACACAGTGGACCAACACCAGCAGATGACATTGCACCCCAAATCATCACAGACTGTGGAAGCTTAACACTGGACTTCTAGGGCTATGAGCTTCTCCACCCTTCCTCCAGACTCTAGGACCTTGGTTTCCACATGAAATACAAAACTTGCTCTCATCTGAAAAGAGGACTTTGGACCACTGGGCAACAATCCATTTCTTCTACTCCTTAGCCCAGATAAGACGCCTCTGATTTTGTCTGTGGTTCAAGAGTGGCTTAACAAGAGGAAAACGACAACTGTAGCCAAATTCCTTGACAAGTCTAATGCCTTGACCCCAGCCTCAGTCCATTCCTTGTGAAGTTTACCCAAATTCTCTCGGTTCGTTGTGCATCTTTTTCTTCCACACTTTTTCCTTCCACTCATGCTTGGATACAGCACTCTGTGAACAGCCAGCTTCTTTGGCAATGAATGTTTGTGGCTTATCCTCCTTGTGAAGGGTGTCAGTGATTGTCTTCAGGACAACTGTCAGATCAGCAGTCTTCCCCATGATTGTGTAGCCTAGTGAACCAAACTGAGAGACAATTTTGAAGGCTCAGGAAACCTTTGTAGGTGTTTTGAGTTGATTAGCTGATTTGCATGTCACCATATTCTAATTTGTTGAGATAGTGAATTGGTGGGTTTTTGTTAAATGTGAGCCAAAATCATCACAATTAAAAGAACCAAAGACTTCAGTCTGTGTGCATTGAATTTATTTAATACACGAGTTGTGAACTTTTCCACGACATTCTATTTTATTGAGATGCACCTGTATATATATATATATATATATATATAGATAGATAGATAGATAGATAACAGAATTGCCACAACTTAGTCGATTTATTAAAAATAAAACACTGAAGTAAGTACATTGCATAAGTATTCAAACCCTTAACTCTAGTACTTTGCTGAAGCACCTTTAAGGTGCTTAAACCTTACTAGAAAAATAAGACTAGAAAATCTTGTTTATCACAGTGCTTTGTTGCAACATCAAAATGTGTTTTCATGTGTCTCTGCTGAGAAGAGGATTGAGTTTGGCCACACCACCATAAAACCCAGATTGGTGGAGTGTTGCAGTGATGTTTGTTCTTCTGTAGGTTTCTCCTATCTCCACATATGATCATGGAGCTTGATGCAATCCTTTGCTCTCATATTCATTTTCAGCTGTTAGACCTGTTAGACATGTGTGCATCTATAAATAATACCCATTCAATTGAATTTGCCACAGGCTAACTTCACTCAAAGTGTAGTAACATCTACAAGCAATATGAATGCTCCTGAGCTAAATTTCAACTGTCTGAGATATGGGATTGAATACTTATGCAATGGAATCATTTACGTTTTTTATTTATTTATTTATTTTGCTTTGCCATTTTGGTGTATGGAGTGTAGACTGATATGAAAACAAAATTTAACATAAGGCAGCAACTTCAATGTGTTCAGTGTGTGGTAAATATCAAAGTTCAGTTTTCTCCAAAAAAAAAAAAAAAAGAACCTTTGTTATCATTCCAATATTGTTTAATTATTGTTTAATGTAATAGTAAGTTTGACATTTCGTAGATTATTCACATCAAATATTTGTCTTGCGTGTCTCCCTTACTTGCTTTGTTTTATTGCTTTTTGATGGCACTTTAATGTATTATAAGCAGCTAAATAATTTGCCACATTTCAAAATAGTTCTTGTTCATGCTACTTAGGAAATATTTGTTTGATGCTTTGGACGCGTAATGCTGATTTGTGATTATACCCTGTGGTGCAGCTTTGATACGCTCGGGTTATGAGGGTGTAATAAACAAGGTGATTATGTGGTTTTCCGTGTTTCATGTTTGTTCGTCGCGTGTGTTCAGAGCACACGTGCACGTGCACAAGTCGCCAGACCCGTGCAATTAAAGCGTATGGCTGGTAGAAGATCCTTGTGACACGAGATCCCACTCACTAGGGTTTTAAAAAAGCCCAAGTTGCCAACACATCTGCTAGAGAATATCTCAATTAGAAGAAACGAAATGAAATGTCAGCAAGAAAGACAAGTCACTGACCACGGGTGAATAAAAGAAAAAGGGGAAAGACACTACTGAAACGTAAAACACGTGATTGTTTGAAGAAGCCACTGCAGGGCTTTAGTTCAGTCACAACTAATCCAACAGCGCCTCCTGCTGGTAGACATGTGTTGCAACATGATTTTTGGGCCCTGCAGCATCAGTGTTTTCTGCTACATTTTGATTGTCCATTATTTTACTTTATTTTATTTTATTACACGGCTATACGGACTATTCAATTCTGATTGGTCAGTCACCACATATTCCCTCCCAAAAAAACTCAACAAAACTAAACACAGAGGCTCATCCAGGTAAATTCAGTCAGCTCTATTCGCTTGCTAAAAAACATCTTTTAATCATTAAAGCGCTCTGCGTTTGGTTGGCATATAAAATATTAAAACTCAAATCAAAATTCTGTGAACAATTATTTAATTATGTCATGGTATCACAGACCAGCTCTCTCTTGTTTCAGAACAGTTTGAATGGCTTCAAACTGGGACCAATATGGGTCTTCAGTATATTGCCCAGTTGGGGCCCATCCAGGTTCTATATGAGATTTATATGGGCTAATTCATATAGGGCCCAAGTGGAACCCATGGACAAACCTATCTTGGCCCCATATTGGCCCCACCTTAGATTGTTGGCTGGGTTATAAGTGGGACCAATATGGGTCTTGTATGTGTTGCCCAGTTGGGCCCCACATTAGCCCCATTCAGGCCCCATATGAGATTCATATGGGCTAATTCAGATGGGGCCCACATGGAACCCATGGACAAACCCATGTAGGGCCCATATTTACAGCCCATATGGGGCCCACACGGGTCCCATGATAGAATGTTGGCTGGGTAGCAACTTCTTAATGAAAGATTTGCGTTCAAGTATTTCAACTCAAATTAATATTTTGTGTCTAATTATGTATTAATTTACATCTATTAATGTATATCGTCCAGTTGTTATTGCAAAATAAAGCCTGACAGACTTATCATCAGCCCGAGGCGAAGGGAATTGTGTTGCCAAGTCTGCGATTTCCCCCCGGAATTGGGCTACTTTAACGATGTCGCAGATTGTTTTTCATGCCCGTGGGTTGAAGCGCCAATAACATGATATTTAGTGCCCGGAACGTGATTTTTACCGGGAGACCCCCTCTAAAACACGACTGGGCTAGATGTGGTCTTTGTGTAGCAATTTGGCGGGTTTTGTTATGAAAACCTGTCAACTTTGTAATTCTGCGATAACTACGTTACGAAAAACATTGCCATGTATATTAATAGCTAGTTAATCATCAGTTGTTTAAAAGTAGTAGCCTAGTAGGTTTCAAATCTATAAATTAGTATGAAACAGGGAGGCAAACGACAATGCTGGTAGATTTTTCAATGCTGATTTAATGTTGATTCTGTGATTATGACATTCTGTCGTTATCGTACACTTACACAATATGCAACTTGTTTTCTAGTACAGACGTTGCACACTGGTTTTGTACGTTTTGTCTAACATTTCTTTCCATCTAAGAACGGTTGGCAGGGATTCACAAGCGTTTGAATTTCCGTTACTTCCTGATGGACGTAGGTGCCCTTGATGGAGGTCTTGCGTATTTCATTGTTTTTGTACATTCTAGTCATTTCGCCAGTGAACGGGACTTCAGCCATGAAGGTGTTGCTCATCAAGTCAATGGTACAAGAATGGTTGGGTGGAACCTCTACTGCCATATCCACAGAATGCAGGGTTTTCTCAACTTCAGATGTAGTGTTTGAACGGGGGCGACTGTGGACGTATTTAAGCCCAAATTTTCCTCCAATTTTCGCTATACTTGGAAGTGTAGCATTGATTGTTAACTCTGCATTTACTCCAAATGTATGGGTGTGACCAGTTTGGTAAAAAATTGTTTTATCAATATTGTGGTCAAATTTCATTGTCTGTTTGGATGGTTTGCAGTTCCTGTTGGAAGCTTGGAAATGTTTAAGCACTTCTAGGTTTTCTGCCATCACCACACTTGACATTAAATATTCAATAATGTTTACATGCTGCTTTTTGATGTCAGTGTTTAGGGTGAGGACTTCAGTTGTTTCAGTAACGTTTTCTATGGTCATATCAGTGAACCCCACCTCATTTTTAGCAATAAAGTGCCCGTCACATATTTCCACTGACATAGGTGGAATCTTTCGGTTTGTACATTTCTTCCATTCCATCATTTCAAAGTTATCCTTGTTTACTAGAAACATAATATCATTATATGAAACACGAATGTCTTTTTCTCCTTTCTTGGGCGACCATATTACACATGAGCTTTTTTCTTTGTCAAAGAAGCAAATTTCACAGTCCTTACGTTTAGTAATGTAATAATCTTTTCGTTCAGCCTTGACAGAAACTGCGTCCTTCGGCACTTCTGCTGATGCGACCCATTCCAAGTTGCTATTGTGGTCAGTTGCGCTCTGGATGACATTTTTAGCATTTTCTTTTTTGGTTTCATCAGATTTAGCTTTATCCAGTCTACGTCGATGAAGCTGATGAGGGCTCTTTGAAGGCTCTGCAAGACAAATCCAAAACAGAAATACAGACCAGGGGCTAAGGATGTAGTTAATCCTAGCTTTTGTACATCAGTTTTTAAAGAAGGTATAAACTGTATCATCAATGAACAGGCAGTGTATGTAATCATTATAAGTATCTCCTGTGCTGTATATTGACCATCTCTTCCTGTGAGATGAATCGATTAATCACGTACTCATATACTCATTAAGCTTTGAATATTAGACTGGTTAAAATTCAGTTTCATGAGGAAATATTTTAGAAAAATATTAAGTTGCTTCAAAGTTAAATGTCCAGTGAGTGGCGCCAAACCGCATTGAATTTTCTGCAGAAACATTATATGATATTGGTTCTTGCATGTATTAGAAATTAAATGTCTCCAAACACTGGAGCTATGGATGCATGACATTTTTATCAAATATTATCAGATACCTTTAACTTGATTGCTATACTGCATAATATTTTTTTATTTGTCGAAAAAGTTTTTTCCTCTTAAACATTCATGAAACTAACGTGAACACAAAGACTACATTTCTAAGAATTTTAGAAGTTTTAAACTGGATTTTTAAAAACATTTCTTTTTTATGTCAGCCAAATTGTTTGAGTGTTACAGGGCATGTAGAGGTAAGACAGCAATCAGGATTGGCACAGAAAGAAAATATACCAGCTTCTTCAACGGATGAACTAAAATCCCCTCCAGCCAGCTGTAGACAGATCAGCATCAGAGCAAACATGATCCTCGTGTTGAAATCCATCATCAACTGCCTTCACAGTATCTGTGAGATATCAGGAGTTGGGCCTCTTGTAACTCATGACATTTCTTAATACATAGAATATATGGCTCAGTAAAAGTTTGGCTCAGTCAAGAGCCTTTGTGCCCTAATGCTAATTACCACAACAAATAATTTGACTCATGCTTCGTTGTTTTATGTGTTACAGTGAGCCACTGACAATGTAAGTAAATGGGAGTTAAATCTGTAAATCTTAAAACACTCACTATTTCACTCAATAAGACTATTAACATAAGTTTAACATGAAAAAAAAAAATGCTTACTAACATTTTCTGTGTAAAGTTATAGCACATTTTACAACTTCACTGCCACAAAAACATATAGCAATGAACTCTAAAAATCAAGAAAAAGCTGTATACTTCATTTGATGAAATTTCTTATCTTGTAGCATGTCTTACCTGTGAATGGAGACTGAAGATCTCATATATTTGTCCAGTGCAGTGGCATACGTAGTGTATGTATCTGTAGCTACCGCTTGGCTTTCCAACTACTACTAGCGTGTCATGAACTTATGAGTTAAGGCCATATGAGTTATCAGTTTGTTCAATATTTTCCTTGTGCTCCTTTATTTAAAACAGTAGATTCATGATGACCTTAGATAAATTAGCCATTTGAAAAAGCTAACAGCGTGTTCAGGTCAGAGTGCTTCATTTCATTCACATCCTCACATTGAAGTCATGCTGCAACTGTAAAAACTGTCAGTTCATCATATCTGTGTATTATATTTAACTAAATTTCCAGAACAACAATTAACGAATAATCAATTACTCTCCTCCTTGTCATCTTAGATGTTCATGTCTTTCTGTCTTCAGTCGTAGAAGACATTCTTCATTGGTGCCCCGATTTTGAACTTCCAAAATGCAGTTTAAATGCAGCTTCAAAGGACTGTAAACGATCCCAGCCGAGGAAGATGGGTCTCATCTAGCAAAACGATCAGTCATTTTTTTTTTCCGAAAAATACAAATTTGTATTTTAAGTGTGTGTTATGATGTTAAGTGGCAGATCAGTGCGCTTGCTGTGGTTGAATATCTAAATAAGAGATGTCCTCAGTCCCAGATTCAGTAATTATAATATGACAGCTTGGTGAACCTATGAAACGAACTCTATCCTACAAATACAATTTTGGCTGTATTATTTATGTCCCCTTCAAAAATTGCTCTTGAGAATTTTTTTGTTTATTTACGCCCTTCCCTGGTGAAAAAACCAGCATATGCTGGTAGGTATGTTTTGATGCTGGAATGCTGGTTAGGTATGTTTTGATGCTGGTTTAAGCTGGTCCTTAGCTGGTTCATGCTGGTCCTTGACCAGCAACATGGCCAGCAAAACCCAGCATAGGACCAGCTAAGGACCAGCATAAACCAGCAAAGGACCAGCTTAAACCAGCATAAAAACATACCTACCAGCATATGCTGGTTTTTTCACCAGGGTTGTCCACGTAAGATCAGTGTTTCACTGATGCACGCTGATAACAATAACAACTTCGATAAAATTTAAGGTATTTTGGATGAAAACCGGGAGGATTTCGACTGTTCCATTGACTGCCAGGTAAATACCACTGTCAAGACCCAAAAAAGTAAGAAAGGCATCATCAAAAACGTCGAAAACAGTGTATCCGCGTGACGCAGCTGATAGGGAACAGCGTACAGGGGATACTATCCAAAATGGCGCTACGATGAATTGTTGAATAAAGTCGTTATTTTTGTTTTCTTTGCGTATAAAACGTATTCTCAGAGCTTCGTAAAATTATGGTTGAACCATGGCAGATGGACTGTTTTGATGACGTCTTTCATACTTTCAGGGTCTTGACAGTGGTGTTACCTGGTAGTCAATGGGACAGTTTCAAACCTCTCGGTTTTCACCCAAAATATCACAAAAATTGTGTTCCGAAGACGAACAAAGCTTTTACGGGTTTGGAACGACATGGGGGTAAGTGATTAATGATTATTATTATTGCTATTATTGTTATTAGCATTAATAATTAACACATTTATTTGTACCGCGAATCATGAAATTTTACTGGAATTGGTACAGACTACTGAAATTTTGGTACTGACACAACAATTTTTTGTAGTATTGTGAGAGTATCAAATTGGGAATTTAAACCTTTAACCGTTATACTAAATTACTTGTTTTTACTATGAAATATGATCTGAAAAATCTACAGAGAGGTCAGGAAATTCTGGAAAGTATGTAATTTTGAAGTGGAAAATGCGTAGGAAGCCTGATTCTAAATAATTCTCATTTTTGTTTTTCAGAGTACCTGACAGTATTTGAAGCTGCAGCATGACATTAATGTGCGGATGAATGTTTGTTAGCTATTTTAACGGCCAACTAATTTATCAGGTTTTACACTTGTGGATCTCCTGTTTTAAATTTATGACAGCACAGTACAAGGAGAATATTAAACAAAGAGACAGGGTCAAATGGTTAGAAAGTGAAGAGATAACAGCTATTTAAATGATAGGACTATTCAAATTTTACAACGATAATTTAACGTTTCAAGTAAAAATATGACAATTTAGAGAAGTGACCTGCTATAGTGATGTGCACCGTTGCATTTGCATCAGGACAGGATTATATAGGGTAGGAATGGGACATGATGCATTGCACTGGACAGATACCGGAGAAGATCTTCAGCTTCAGCTCAAGAGTGAACATTCAAAGGTAATGCATGCTGCAAGATATGAAATGTGACATCAAGTATAATGCTTTCCTTTTTATTAAGTTCTTGATTTGTAGTATACAATGAATATGTAACATCAAAGACTAGGTCCAGAACTTGAAATAAATAATTCATAGAATTTTCTCAAGTAAAAGGAATTGAATTCATAAATTTATAACTTCTTACTGTCTGCCTATATTGAAATTCCTAAATATTTCTGAACAAAAAAAGGCAACTATTGATATAGACATTGAAATCTATGAACAGCAGTTGGTATATTTACATGCCGCCTCACTTTGTGTGCTCTAGTGTTCATGAGGTCTGACTTTTTGGTGATATCTCACAGATACAGTGAAGGCAGTTGATTATGGATTTCAGCGTGAGGATCATGTTAGCTCTGCTACTGATCAGTCTGCAGCTGACTGGAGGGGATTTCCATAAAACCGACAAAAAAGCTAGTATGTTTTCTTTCTGTGCCAATCCTGATCGCTGTCTTACCACTACCTGCCCTGTAACAACTGACTGAACACATTAAAAAGAAAAAAAAAAATTATATGTTTTTAAAAATCTAGTTTAAAACAACTTAAATTCTCAAGTTGGTTTCAGGAATGTTTCAGGGAGAAGAATGACTTAAAAAATACCATGTGGTATGGTGGTATCATTATCCCTTGTTTTTCTGTTTTGGATTTGTCCTGCAGAGACAAAGATTCCTAAATGGCTTAGGCGACGGTTTCCCTCGAAATCTGATAAAACCAAACAAGAAAATGATAAAGTTGTCATCCAGACGGCAACTGATCTCAACAGCAACTTGGAATGGGTCGCATCAACAAAAGTGCCGAAGGACACGGTTTCTTTCATAGAAGAACAAAAAGAGTATTACATTGCTAAACGACACCCAAAATGTGAGATTTGCTTCTTTGACAAAGATAAACAATCATGTATAACATGGTTACAGGATGGTATAAAAAGCTCATCTGTTGGATATAATGAAATTATGTTTCTAGTGAACAAGGATAACTTTGAAATTATAGAATGGAAGTTATCTACCAATCAAACGATCCCACCTATGGTTATAGAAGTATGTGAAGAGATAGGCGTTTTTCAAGATTATGACATTAACATGGAAAACATTACTGAAACAGCTGAATTCCTCACCTTAAACACTGACTTTAAAATGCAGCATTTAAGCGTTGTTGAGTATTTAATGTCGAGTGTGGTGACGTCAGAAAACCTAGAAGTTCTTAAACATTTTCAAGCTTCCAATGAGAACTGCAAACCATCCAAACATACAGTGAAATTCGACCAAAATATTGATAAAACAACTACTTACCAAACAGGTAAAATCAATACATTGGGAGGGAATGTAGAGTTATCAGTCAGTGGTAAAATTCCATCTATGATAAGTATTGGAGGAAAATTTGGGCTTAAATATGACCGTAGTCACTCCCGTTCTAACACTACATCTGTAGTTGAGAAAACCCTGCACTCTGTGGATATAGAGGTGGAGATTCCACCCAACCATTCTTGCACCATTGACATTACAAGCAATACCTTCATAGCTGAAGTCCCGTTCACTGGTGAAATGACTAGAATGTACAAAAACAATGAAATACGCAAGACCTTCATCAACGGCACCTACATCCATCAGGAAGTAGCAGAAATTCAAACGCTTGTGAATCCCTGCCAACCTCTTTCTGAGAGTAGGAAATGTCAGACAAAACATACATAACCAGTGTGCAGTGTCTGTACTGGAAAACAAGTGACATATTGTGTAAGTGTATGATCATAATAGAATGTCATAACCACAGAATCACCATTAAATCAGCACTGAAAAGACTACCAGCATTGTCGTTTGCCTCACTGTTTTATTGTGCATTCTTTTAAAAAGAAAAACTAAAAAAAAACTTTTTTGCAATTTGTTCATTTTAAAACTACTAATACTTGTAAATTGGCAGCTCAACAGTCAAAACAATTCAGTGTTTCTCAAACATTTTAAAACTGTCAGCACACCTGTTATAGTGATTATTTCACAGCATCCCATCACTGAAAGGCAAAAAGACAACAAAAGATTTATAACAATTAATATTCCGATAATTGCAAATTATGGAAAGTCCTCAGTAACTTCTTTTAACTTAGAGCAATGCAGTACAATATAATAGGCCTATAACTATTTATATTAAAATATATAATGCAATACTTACAGGGGTTGGACAATGAAACTGAAACACTGGCCAATATAGTGTTGGAGGTTTCATGGCTATATTTATGCAGCCTGGTGGCCAGTCTTTACTGATCGCACATTCCACCAATAAGAGCAGAGTGTGAAGGTTGACTTTGTGCACCCAATAGCTCAAACATTGTACCCTGAAGGTGGTGCCGTGTATTAGGATGATAATGCAACCAATACACACAGCAAGACTGGTGACAAGAGTGATTTGATGAACATGAAAGTAAAGTTAAACATCTCCCATGGCCTGCACAGTCACCAGATCTGAATATTATTGAGCCACTTTGGGGTGTTTTGGAGGAGCGAGTCAGGAAATGTTTTCATACACCAACATCACATAGTGACCTGGCCACTGTTCTGCGAAAGGAATGGCTCAAAATCCTTCTGGCTACTGTGCAGGACTTGTATTTGTCATTCCCAAGATGAAATAATGCTGTATTGGCTGCAGAAGGAGGCCAAACGGCATACTAATTGTGGTCTAAACCCAGGTGTTTCAGTTTCACTGTCCAACCCCTGTATATATTTATGTTACTGTTGTCACTGTCATTTATTTTCAGTCAAATGCTTTTGTGGTAATGTGATTTGAATCCATTCAAAACATGCAAACTGGTGGCTAATTTATTTGAATTTATGCGATGTGCTTACAACCCACTGACAGTTGGGTTTAGGAGTGGTGTTAAGAGTGGATCTTCATGCTCACTTTTTTTCTAAAAACTTGCAAATCACATCGTACAAATGCATATGAAATCTCTTATTGTAAAACTGTTATCTCATACTAACTTGAGAGAAAATAAAAATGCTACTGAAGCAATTACCGAATTGCTCATTGCATTGCGAAACACAGAAATCCAGCTCGACAGAAAATGCATGTTTTTTTTCTGTTACAAAACCAGAATAGTAATTATAAGAGTAGGTATCAGAAAGAACTGTTGAAATCTAGTACACATTATAGTACTTACAGAATCTAGTAAAGAAAAATATATACTATTTACAAATACCATTTATGCATTAAGCAAACTTTGAGTGCATTTTAAAACAATGAAAATGCCATCATTTTGTATCTGGAATCCTAGCTATTGATACGTTCAGTAACTAATGAATAATGTAATTAGATTTCATGTTGACAGCCAGTTTTCGCTCTTATCTCACTATTAAACGATATCCCCATCATGTCAGCCAGAACTGTTCAGCGACGCATAGAAGAATATGTCAGTGAGAAGCAAGCAGCTGGATTGAACTATGCAATGGTACTTAGTGCTGCGCTTGAAGAGAGCGTGGATATAAATGCTACACCACATTTGGCAGTCATGCAAAACATTGTGATTCGAATGTAAGAGTGGAACTATCCCAAAGGTCTCAGATAAGGGAATGAGCGTTGCGTGGGGTGCCGTGCTATAAGGCTGTGTGTGTCGAGTCTTGGAAACTAGATAAGGTTTGCCTAAGTAGTAGCTAGTTTTGTTGCTAGGCAATTTTTTAAGACTCTAAATGGGTGTGTAAGTTGCTAAATCTATTGCCAAAATTGTTATTGATGACATGTCTCTGTGGTCTTCACAGCTGTGGGCGAAACTGCCCTCTGTACCATCCCTCACTGTTTGAGGGATCAAAAAATCCTTTTGGTGAATTATAGGAATTACAGGATTTTTTTTCTAAGATGAATTATCTACTATATGTACAGTAAAGGTGATACTGTCGAACTTTCACCTATACATCATGTTTGTCTTGTAACTACAAACATACTACAACCTTTGAAACAAAAAAATCGTTTTGGTGAATTACAGGATTTTTTTAATTATCTACTGTACAGTAAGGGTGATACTGTCAAAATTTCACCTGTGGTAAGTCTTGTAACTGTAAATGTACTAACAAAAACCTTTGGTAAATAACAGTAATTTTTGGTAAAAAAAAAAAAATATATGTACTGTACATACAGTAAGGAAGATATTGGCAAAATGTCACCTATAGTAAGTTAGTCTGGCGACTAGGAATGTACTACAACCTTTGGAGCATGACAAAAAAAAAACCTTTTGATGAATTACGTTATTTTTCTTTTTTTTTTCTAAGAATAATTATGTACTGTATGTACAAAAAGGGAAATAAAGGCAAAATCTCACCTGTAGTAAATCAGTCTGGACACTAGGAATGTTCTACAACATTGAACATGTGTTTGGGTACTTACGGTAGTTTTTTATGAACATAATTGTGTACTGTACATATATGAAGTAAGTTATTGGCAAAATCTCACCTGTAGTAAATCTCTATGAGTAATACAAGCTTTACAGTTTGACAGTGTTTTATTTTTTAAATGTTAAAAGTCACTTTAATTAAAATACATTGGACGTTTTAAACCCAGTAGTTGCATATTGTTAAAATTAATCGTGTAGTGGTATCTTTGTAGGACTGTCCACTCTATAGAACAGTGGTATGCGAAAGCGAATGTCAGGCGAATATCAAACCTAAAGCTAACTTTACCGAGCTCCATTGGCTGTGCATCAGAAACTACAAACTCAGTGTCTGAATTCGCTCACAATGGACCTTTCTCAAATTTCAGGGTTTCTCATAGCAGAAGTTGTCATAGTTCAAATCCGAGAGCCGTTGCGCTACGGGCATCCCGTGTTTGAATCCCCACTCGAGGACCTTTCCCGATCCCAACCCCTATCTCTCTCCCACTTTGCTTCCTGTCCATTCTGATCTGTCCTGTCATAATAAAGGCTAAAAATGCCAAAAGTAAATCTTAAACAAAAAAAAAAGAAAAAAAGTGAGGAGAGTACCACAAATATTGTTTCGCATTCCCATTTGTTAAAATAGCAAAAGAAAAACCCCTAGTGTTTTCACGACTTTCAAAGGATAAAAATTGAGAGAGACTGATATCGGCAGTCAGATTTACTGTCCGACATGGCATTAGAAACACCCTCCCATAAGCATTAACTATTTTTTTTTATAACTTGATGGAAAGGTAATAGCGCAAATGTTATAAATGTACAGGCATTTTTTAAAGAAATCAAAATTTCGTAACTTTAATGAGGATTAATCTATATTTTATTTATGAAGATAAAACTATGCAGTTTTTTTAAACTTTTGATTTAAATTTCTGTGTCTGTAATTTGTTCAGTTGTATTTATTTATGCTATTGCTCATTTATTTGCTTGTTCCTGTTTCATTACTGACTGTTTACTTGTCTTTAACAATTTAATGTGTGAAATTTATATTAGTCTAGTTGTTTTTGCTGTGGTATTTTTTGTTAAAATCATAGGCAGAAATCTTTGACCTATTTTTTTATTGACTTTATGATGGGGAATCAAAACTAGGAATCGTTAAGAATCGTAATCGATAATTGGAATCGGAATCGATAAAATTCAAAGGATACCCAACCCTATTCCCAATGCAGTGAGAAATTCGATAACATGCTTCAGTAGCATTTCTATTTTCTCTCAACTTAGTATAAGATAACTATTTTACAGTGAAAGATTTCATATGAATTCATACGATGTGATTTATGCAACATCCAGTTTTTAGACAAAAAAAAAATTAGTATGAAGATCCACTCCTAAACCCAACTGTCAGTGGGTTGTATGCACATCGCATAAATTAAAATGAATTAGCCGCCAGTTTGCGAAAATGTAAAATAGTTCCAAACTGCCTTGAAATAGTTTTGAATGGATCCCACCAAATTACATCATAATTACAACAAAAGCATTATATATATATATATATATATATATATATATATATATATATATATATATATATATATATAATTTTTTTTATTATTATTGGTCTATTTCTTCCATTCCATCATTTTAAAGTTATCCCTGTTCACTAGAAACATAATGTCATTATATCTAACAGATGAGCTGGTTATACCATCCTGTAACCATGTTACACATGATTTTTCATCTTTTTTCAAAGAAACAAGGCTCACAGTCATTATGTTTGATAATGTCATACTCTTTTTGTTCATCCGTGACATAAACTGCATCCTTCGGCACTTCTGCTGATGGGACCCATTCCAAGTTGCTGTTGCTGGAAATAAATACAATTTTGAAGTTGAGGGAGAACATAAGATTGGGAGTTTTTTGACATACCCTAACTGTCATGAACCAGAAAAAAAGTTCAGGCAGAGTAAGACAAGACCAGCATTTGGTATTAAAAAGTATATAAATTGTATTATTTTTATTAAAAAAATAACCGATCGGTTCGCTAGATAAGACACTTCTTTCTCGGCTAGGATCGTTTACAACCACATTTGGGATCGTTTGAAGCCGCATTTAAACTGCATTTTGCAAGTTCAAAATCGGGGCACCATATCAGTCCATTATATGGAGAAAAATGCAGAAATGTTTTCCTCAAAAAACATAATTTCTTTACAACTGAAGAAAGAAAGACATGAACATCGTGGATGACAAGGGGTGAGTGCATTATTTGTAAACTGTTGTTCTGGAAGTGGACTTCTGCTTTAACAATGTCCTTAGTACCTTTCTGGGTCTTGAATGTGTCAGTTGTGTTGCTGTCTATGCAGGGTCAAAAAGCTCAGATTTAATCAAAAATATCTTAATTTGTGTTCTGAAAATGAACAAAGGCCTTACAGGTTTGGAGTGATATGAGGTTGAGTAATTAATTACAGAATTTTAATTTTTGGGTGAACTATCCCTTTGAAAAATGAAAAGACATCCATGATGCGTTCCCTAAGTACTGAGCCCAGAGGAAGCATATAAAACAAGTTACTAAGTTAGATTTCAAAAGTGTATTTGGGGCCACTATAACCATTCAGAAATCTTAAATAAATACTGCATGCAAGAAATAAAACACTTAAACTGTTTATCTGGTGGTCAAGCTTAACAATAAACAAAACCCAATCAAAATCATAAGTGTCACCCAGAGGTACGTCTTGCATACATGTACAGTTCAGAGAGCATGGTGGAAGATTTGAGTAGGCACAGTGGCACATAGTGTACTTCATTCATTTAAGAGGATAAACTTGCCTGCTCTTAATGCTTATAACGAGCTTTTTGTTAACACTCTATGGATTCAGTTCCATAGCTATGCTAGTAAGAAACCAGGTGAGCTGTGTTTTGTACGCATTTTACAATTTCAATTGAAGGTAAATCACAACCCTGATAGCACACGTACATCTCAGAGACGTCTATTTGACATCTGCATTTACATCTGCAAGACATCTGCAAGACATAGTTTGCTCATCTGCAATACGTCTATTGGACATTTCCTATCAGATGTCAAATAGACGTCTATTAGATGTCTTTAAAATGTTTATTGTTTATGGTGTATGTATATCTCTATTAGAAGAAACTAAATAAAATAGGACAAGTCACTGCAGACCACGGGTGAATAAAAGGACACTGAAGACGGGTGAAGTGGAAACTGAAACGTAAAACATGTGATTGTATGAAAAAGCCACTGCAGGGCTTTAGGTCAGTCACAACTAATCCAACAGTATCTCCTGCTGGTAGACATCTGTTGCAACATGATTTTTGGACCCTGTTGCATCTGTGTTTCCTGCTACATTTTGATTGTCCATGATTATATTATATTTTATTACACGGCTACATGGAATATTCAATTCTAATTGGTCGGTCACCACATTCCAAAGATTGTTATTCCCCAAAAACAACCAGTAAAAACTAATAACTTACCCTGCTGGGAAAAAAAATAGGCACCATCACAAAATTTTGGTCCTTTGCTGGTTTATGCTGGTCCTTGACCAGCAACATGACCAGCTAAGGACCAGCTTAAACCAGCATCAAAACATACCTAACCAGCATCCCAGTATCAAAACATGCCTGCCAGCATATGCTGTTTTTTTTCACCAGGCGGCTGGATGTTATCCCTTACATATTTATTATATTATATTATATTATATTATATTATATTATATTATATTATATTATATTATATTATATTATATTATGTTACATTACATTATTTTGGATGTTAATGTAAAATAAGTTAGGCTACTGAGGACTTCATAATTGTAAAGGCATCAATATTTTAAATGTACTTATTTTATTTTATTTATTTTCAGTGCTTGGGATGCTGTGAAATAATCACTACAAAGGATGTCTCAAATCAATTTAGGAACCACTGAACTTCTATATGAAAAGCATTGTACACTAACAGCTAGTTAATTAATCAACAGTAGTTTAAAAGTATTAGTAGTTTTCAAATCTATAAATTAACATAAAGACATTTCTTTAAAAAAAAAACAGTGAGGCAAACAACCATGCTGGTAGTCTTTTCAATGCTAATTTAATGGTGATTCTGTGATCTTGACATTCTGTTATAATCTATTATAATCATACACTTACACATTACAACATTGTTTTCCAGTACAGACACTGCACACTGGTTATGTATGTTTTGTCTGACATTTCCTACTCTCAGAAAGAGGTTGGCAGGGATTCACAAGTGTTTGAATTTCCGCTACTTCCTGATGGATGTAGGTGCCATTGATGGAGGTCTTGCGTATTTCGTTGTTTTTGTATATTCTAGTCATTTCGCCAGTGAACGGGACTTCAGCTATGAAGGTATTGCTCATAATGTCAATGGTGCAAGAATGGTTGGGTGGAATCTCCACCTCTATACCCACAGAGTGCAGGGTTTTCTCAGCTGTAGACGTAGTGTTAGAATGGGACCGGCTATGATCATATTTAAGCCCAAATTTTCCTCCAATACTTATCATAGATAGAATTGTACCACTGACTGATAACTCTACATTTCCTCCAAATGTATGAGATCTACCTCTTTGGTAAGTAGTTGTTTTATCAATATTTTGGTCAAATTTCACTGTTTGTTTGGATGGTTTGCAGTTCTCATTGGAAGCTTGGAAATGTTTAAGAACTTCTAGGTTTTCTGCCATCACCACACTTGACATTAAATACTCAACAATGTTTAAGTGCTGCATTTTAAAGTCAGTGTTTAAGGCGAGGACTTCAGTTGTTTCAGAAATACTTTTTTGTAAATCAGAGGCCAAAATAATGTAATCATCACATATTTCTATTGCCATATCTGGGATCTTTTGATTGGTATATTTCTTTAATTCTATAATTTCAAAGTTATCCTTGTTCACTAAAAACATAATGTCATTATATTTAACTGAGCTGATTTTATCCTCCACTGATACACATGATGTCCGAGCACTGTCAAAAAAGCAAGGCTCACATTTTGGCTGGTGTTTAGCAATGTAATACTCTTTTTCTCCTTCCTTGACGGAAACTGCATTCTTTGGCACTTTCGCCGATGTGACCCATTCCAAGTTGCTGTTGAGATCAGTTGCACTTTTGATGGCATTTTTATCATCTTCTTGTTTGGTGTTAGCAGTTTTAGAGGGCAACAGTCGTCGAAGCCAACGAGGTTTCTTTAAAGGCTCTGCAAGACAAATCCAAAATAGAAATACAAGGGCTAATGATACCACTATACCACATGGTATTTTTTAATTAATTCTTTTATAAAAAAAAATATTTTTTGTCTCAAACATTCCTGAAACCAACTTTAACTTGACAATTTAAAATGCTGTAACAGGATTTTTAAAACATTTGTAATTTTTTTATGTGTTCAGTCAGGTGTTACAGGGCAGGTAGAGGTAACACAGCCATCAGGTTTGCACAGAAAGAAAACTAACTAGCTTATTTAATGGATGGACTGAAATCCCCACCGGCCAGCTGTAGACAGATCAGCAGCAGAACAAACACAGTCCTTATGCTGAAAACCATCTTCAACTGTCTTCACAGTATCTGCGAGATTTTGTCAAAGAGCCAGACCTCACAAAGCGTTTCGAGTGTTAACACCTGAGAACACAAAAAGAGGAGGCATATACATATACCAACTTGTTCATAGATTCTATCAAATAAAAAACTTAATGAAATGGAAAGCATGTCAGCATGTACCTGTGAATGATCACTCCAGTGCAATGCATTTATGTTCTATCCCTACGCTCCTATATATTCCTGTCCTGATGCAAATGCAACAGTATTACATTACCAGGTCACTTCTCTAAATGATCATATCATTATATAGATGTAAAATAGCTGTTATCTCTTAAGTTTCCAACCATTACCAATGAACAGTTCTTATTGTACTGTGCTATCATAAATGTATTTAAAACAGGAGATCTACAAGTGTAAGACCTGATAAATTAGTTTGCTGTTGAAAGAGATAACAAACGTTTAATTTCATTCATCATCCACACATTAAACTCATTCTGCAATTGGAAATACTGGAGAAACCAGTGGTTCAAATGGATAAGATCTGCCCTTATAAGGAAGGAACATCGAAATTATAAAATCTAACAAAAAGGGGACAGTGACAACCA
This sequence comes from Labeo rohita, assembly GCF_022985175.1. Classification (NCBI taxonomy): domain Eukaryota; kingdom Metazoa; phylum Chordata; class Actinopteri; order Cypriniformes; family Cyprinidae; genus Labeo; species Labeo rohita. Next base: position 33,382,688 of record NC_066890.1, read on the forward strand.
GCTGGCGGCATTTACAGTCGATGGGCCCAAGCTCGAGACAGGAAGCACTGACCGACAGGGCTTGCAAGTCACACACTCGTTTGACCGAAGCTAAGGCCAAAAGCAAAGCAGTTTTGAGCATCATGGCCCTTAAGTTCGGTGATTGGAGCGGCTCAAAGTGAGGGCCCTTAAGGGACCTTATGACTAGAGACAAGTCCCACGTCGACACAGTCCTGGGACGATTAGGGTTAAACCTCCGAGCGCCCCCCAGGAATTTAACGACCAAGTCGTTTCTGCCAATTGTCCGGCCAGCCACGATTAAATGATTTGCTGCGATGGCTGCCACCTAGACTTTAAGTGTGGATGAGGTGCACCCCTTGTCCAACAACTCTTGCAGAAAGGTTAGCACGTGGGACACATCACATGAGTTTGGGTCTCGATCTCGCACTGCAGACCAGTCACAAAACACTGGCCACTTGAGAGTGTAAAGACGTCTTGTAAACGGAACTCTAGCCTTTGACACTCTCACGTGGAGCTGGCTAGACTTCCGTCGAGAGACCAGACATGCCAAATCTTGCCCTGTGCTTGCGAGAGAAGATTTTTCCTCAGTGGTCTTGGCCAGTCGTGGACCAGAGCATCCCGCTGTGTATCTCATTTTCCTGATTCGCCTGATGACCCGAGTGAGCAGAGCGATCGAAGGGAAAGCTTACAGGAGGGTGTTGGATCAATCGTGGGCCAAAGCATCCCGCTGTGTTGAGAAATAGATAAAGCAATGACAGTTGTCGTAGGTGAAGAGGTCTGCCTTGCCAAAAACTGACCAGATCATGTGAACTGACTGAGGATGCAGTCTCCACTCTCCTGGAGCTACATAGTCCCTGGGCAGCATGTCCGCTCCCTGGTTCAGTCTGCCCGGCAAATGAACCACTCCTAGTGAGCGGAGTTTGCTCTGTGTCCTCGCACAATGCACCCCAGCCCGAGCTGGAGGCATCTGTTTTGACCATCTTCAAAACAAGTGAGGAGTCGTAAAAGGGATAATAACCGAGAAGGCAGCTGCTATGAGGTGAGCATCCTCTGAAATGGCCTGAGTAGGCTGTAGTTCCCAACTTGCATAATGCTCCCACTTGCTGAATATTTAGGGAGCATTCCGGCAAAATCAACACTTACGTTTGGACTGCATCTTTAACTGATCCCAGAAAGGAGACCCGCTGTCTGGGAATCAGAAAACTCTTGGCAGGGTTGATTTTCAACCCGAGACACTCCAGATGGTTGAGCAGCAATGATCTGTGAGCGACAAGTTCCTGTTCTGATCTGGCCAGCATCAGCCGATTGTCGAGGTAATTCAAAATGCGAATTCCTACCTGTCTCAGTTGGGAGAGAGCTGCGTGTATGCACTTCGTAAAAGTGCGAGGGGCCAGGGTCAGCCCAAAGGGCAGGACTGTATACTGATAGGCCATTCCCTGAAGGCTTGAGAATTGGTTGATTGAGAATTGATTGAGAACTGATACTGCAGACTTGAGCGGGTCACAGTGGACACAGATGAGCCGCCACAGCCTCTTTGAGAGGAGGGAGCTTACTGTACCCCTTTTCTTCAGCGCCATCAACCGTGGTGAGAGCAGCTGCAGTGGAAGGGTTACACGTGCAGAGCAAAGTTTTAGTGAGCTTGTTGTGAACTGCAGGCATGAAGGGAGCTGGGTGGTGGCGATGAGAAGTCTAATAGTGTCCCTTTAAAGAACCATTCGTCGAGAAGGCCGGGGGTGGGCTCTTATGGGGCCATCCAATTAAGGCGAGTTTCTCTACGGCTTCGTGAGGACACAAATCAGCTCTGTGTCTAAGCAGGGGCGCGCAGACTGAGATGGGGTTTCAGGCTCCTTGCCCGAACAAGCGATGTCTAATGCCATCAAGGACATGGAGTCATCAACGACCACTTCCTCTTCAGAAGTGCCGAAAGACACCAAGCCGCTTGTAGTCGACAAGGGGGGTTGATCCTCATGTGTGAAACACACTGGTGAACTGAGGAGCTGTGGGGAGAGTGAGGAACGCGGGCACTGGGCCGATGTAATCTCACTCGAGCCCGAGGGATGAGGCCCGCTGCTCCGCTGTTTCCTCCTCTTGGATGAGAAAGGAAACGGGAGAGCAGGACAAGGAGGATCAGCTACCCAGACAGGCGACGCACTCACTGTCCCCATCAGTGTCCTGCAGTGGGTCCTTGCAGGCATTGCACTCACAACAACGCTGCCGGAAATTAGCTAAACAGGAGGATAATGTTTGATAGGGAACTCGTCATATAGAACATGCAGCTATTAGTCTACATTTACTCCAAGATCAATTTTGACATCAGATTTTTTTTTCTTTCTTTTTGTGGTTGTTATGGTTATCAGTTCGACAAGAATTTTTGATTCAGTTCTGCATTTAAATATTAATATAAACATAATATAAATATAAACTACTTTTATAGTAACTGAATCTCTCTACAGTGTGCAGTAAATAACTTACGTTGTATTTCTGTTTACTTGAGCATGCAAAACTCTAAAGCTGTGTAGAATTTACTTTTTAGACCGACAATGTCACAAATGATAACTTCAAATTATCTGCACAATTGTGCAGTTCACTGCAATGTTGGGTGTAATGCGTTACAAAGCAATCAATTACTGCAATTGAATTACTTTTCTCTTGATAAAGTAAGGCAATTCTCTTATGCTTAAATTTATATTTGCTTGTAATTTATAGTAACTTCTGATCTAATTGCATTAAATACTGTTTAGACTATAAACAATATATAAAACAGTGGATTTAACATCACACAGATGATGTTATCTTATGAAATATTAATGTAAGCTCCCTTGACATACTTGAGTCAGTTTAAGAATAATTTATGCAATTTTATTTTATTTGAAATAATTAAATGAGCAGTTTCATGTCTACCTTTGCATTGTTCAACTGGTCGAGTATGATATGGGATTTATAAAGTAATTAGTAATAAGTAATGTGATCTAATTACATAGCTTAAGATATAATATACTATGTTTACATAGTTCTACTATAACTTTTTACACAGAAGAAAGTCATACAAAAAAAATTTAGTTAAATGACAATTCTCATTTTGTGGTGAACAATCCCTCGAAGGTCCTCTGAGTTGCAGTTGCTATCCAGTGATTTTGTGAAGACAATTATTTAATTATTTTCATTGCTGTCTATGCAGGGACAGAAAGTGCTCGGATTTAACCAAAAATATCTTAATTTGTGTTTCGAAGATGAACAAATGTCTTACAGGTTTGCAATGAAATGAGGGTGAATAATTTATGACAGAATTTTTGGGTGAACTATCCCTTTAAAAAAAATTCAAAAACATCCAAGACTTCAGGTGATCAGCAAGATGGGCAAAGAGAGAATCTAAACAATTCTTGAACTGTTTTAGGGGCAAATAAATCTGAGTGTCAAAGACACATTATGTTTCCAATGTATTGAGCCCAGAGGAAGCCTATAAAACAAGTTACTCTTAAATTAACATCACCATCTGCGGTTATGGAGTTATATTTCAACACATGTTTTTGGGACCACTATAACCATTCAGAAATCTTAAAGAAATACTACATGTAAGAAGTAAAACACTTAGACGGATTATTTGGTGGTCAAGCTTTACTACAAACAAAACCCAATCAAAATTTTAAATAGACAGCTGAACCAAAGGTTACAAAATATAATGATCACTACAGGCAAACATTTTAAAAATCAAAATTGCAATATACAATCATTTTAATACATCCCAAAGGGAAAATGAAAATCAAGAAAGAAAAAAAAAAAATCACTTTAAGCTTCGTTGCAATGTAAGTAAGAAGCATGTATGGTAACATCATGGCAGCTGATTTTGCTCTGAAAGCAGCCAGTCGAAAATCCATCGATATTTATTTCGTCCAGCTGACTTTGGGAATGTCGTAATGCTCTGTCAGTGTGTCCAGGTGTCTGTTGAAATCCTATAACACACAAAAAAGATGTTACTCACACACAAACATACTACCTAATATGTGACCCTGGACCACAAAACCAGTCTTAAGACACTGGGGAATATTTGTAGCAATAGCCAAAAATACATTGATTTTCATTTTATGCCAAAAATCATTATATATTAAGTAAAGGTCATGTGCCATGAAGATATTTAGTAAAATTGTTACTGTACATATATCAAAACTTGATTTTTGATTAGTAATATGCATTAAGAACATAATTTGGATGACTTAAGGCGATTTTCTCAATATTTAGATTTTTTTGCACCCTCAGATTCAGGTTTTCACATAGTTGTATCTTGGCCAAATATTGTTCTATCATACATCAATGGAAAGCGTATTTATTCCACTTTGAATCTCAATTTGAGAAAATGGTTTTGTGGTCCAGGGTCACAAATATGAATATCAAAATTAGCAGTAACAGACTTAACCTTACCTCAACTCTTCTCTTGTGTGTTTTGGAGGCCTTCTTTAAAATCCTTTCCATTTGCTATTAAAAAGTTACAAAGTGAGATGTTATTTTACAACCCAGTAGAAGTCAAACCGCAATTTCAGTCAGAGAAAAAGACTCAAGTTACGTAAATTACGTAATTTCATTACTCAGTATTTGAAACAACACTTTCGAAAGAAACTACTTAAATAATGATCGTGCCTTAAATGGCAACTGAATATCAACTATATTCATATTCATATTCATATTCATATATATTCAACTATTATTATTATATATATATATATATATATATATATATAAATACATAGTATAATATATAATGTGTCATACCCTTTTCTCTTGTATTTTGTCGAATGCCATCTGTGCTGGTGTTCTTTTATCAACATAAACTTTCTTCGTCTCTTCTTCATTTTCAGTGCTCAAAACCTGCTCCTCTAAACGCTTCCTTTCCTTGTCCTTCTTCTTTTTCCTATAAAAAACAAGAAAAAAGTAAATTATAGTCAACAACATGGTGCTAGCATAACAGCTAACGGCTGTCGTGAAGGCAATGCCAACGTTTCCCACACGACAGCTAAAAACACATGTAGGTAAGCATCAAAATAAACAAATACATACTTTTTACTCGCTAATGAGACTCCTTTTAGTTTCAAAGAGCCTTTTTGAACCGTGTTGTACTCCGACATGTTAGCTAGCTTCTCTGTATCGACCAGCTTTCGTCCAAACAGATGATGTTTATTAATTCGCCTCAGTTTTACTGCCCTCTACAGGATGAGCAGTTTAGCACAATAATGTGATTTTACTTAAGTTTCTTTTATATTTTGCACCTTCGTGATTCAAATTGCGTAACACGGTATGTTTACAAATTATTATTGCGCTGCTTGATATACAGTACTATTGCTAAGAAAGGCTTTTGAGCTAACAGGGCTACATTTTGGATCTAGATCTAGATTGGGTAAAGTGCGCATGCGTGTTGTAGTTTCACCCGGATGTACGTCTTTCGTACATGTACAGTTCAGAGAGCATGGTGGAAGGTTTGAGGAGGCACAATGGCACGTAGTGTACTTCATTGTTTTAAGAGGATAAACTTGCCTGGTCTTAATGCTTATAACGAGCTTTTTGTTAACAGTCTACAGATTCAGGCACGTGGTTATGCTAGTAAGAAACCAGGTGAGATGTGTTTTGTACGCATTTTGTATTTGTATCCATGCAATGTCAACATTACCCTGCAACTTCTGACCTTGTAGAACCAATTTTCAAAACATTACTAATTTGTGTAATATTATATATGTTATATTCATAGTTTATTGAACATTTGTACATTATAAAACATTTTAATAGCTATTTTTATAAAATGCTGTTCTTGTCTTTTTTAGTTGCCAAAGGCAAAGGTAAAGGAATGGTGAAGGAAGTTTTCAAGGGTCCAGAAGTTTGTAAGGATCCAGTGAAACTTTGCACACATGCAGTTGGAGTCAACATATTAAAGCAAGGCGAGGACCCTCTTATTAAACCCAAAGAGGAATATCCAGAATGGTATGATGGTATATTTTACTTTGTGCTGTTGTATATGTCCTTATTTATGGAAGCTTCGTCCACAGGATTAAAAAAAAAAAAAAAAACTTTTATATATATATATATATATATATATATATATATATATATATATATATATATATATAATTTTTATTTTATTTTATTTATTTATTTTTTTACAATACAGAGTTGAACAGTAAGATTTGTAATGTTTTTTTTTTAAAGAAGCACAGCAAAAAACAGAATACAATTCTGAAATATATTTACTATTATTTCTATTTAAATATATTTTAAAATGTAATTTATTCCTGATCAAGTCTAAATTTTCAGCATCATTCAGTGTCATGATCCTTTAGAAATCATTCTAATATGCTGATTTGCTGTCTAAGAAAAAAATATTATTATTGTTATTATTATTATATTATTATTACTGCTTTAAATTGATCAAAAGTGATGATAAAGACATTTATAATGTTACAGAAGAGTTCTATTTCAGATAAATGCTGTTTGTCTAAACTTTAATTCTTCAAAGAAACCTGAAAAAAAAATTCTACTGAGCTGTTTTTAACAAAATAATAAATGTTTTTTGAACAGCAAATCAGAATATTAGCATGATTTCTGAAGGATCATGTGACTGGAGTAATGCTGCGAAAATCAGCTAATCACAGGAATAAATTACATTATAAAATATATTTAAATAGAAAACAGTTATTTTAAATAGTAGAAATATTTCAGAATTTTACTGTTTTGCTGTACTTTGGATCAAATAAATGCAGGCTTGGTGAGCCAAAGAGACTTCATTAAAAAAAAATTAAAAATCTTGCTGTTCAAAAATATCTCGCAATTCAGATTTTTTTTTTATCAGAGTTTGTATCTTGCAAGTTCATGACTTGTCATTTTTACTTTTTTCCTCTGAATTATGATTTACATTTTATAATTCTGTTTTTTAGTTTTCACCACCGAATAAAAAAATGAAGAAAAAAAAAATCATTTTTATGTCAAAATGATGATTTTTTTGCCTCACAGTTGCAAATCTATGTCCTACAATTCAGACTTTTCTTCTCTCAACTGTGAAAAAAAAATCTGAATTGAGATAAAAAAGTTAGTTATTTATTTTAAAATAAATAAATAAATACATTTTTTTTTAAAAAGTATATATATATATATATATATATATATATATATATATATATATATATATAAGTATATATAACACTTTACAATAAGGTTCATTAGTTAACTACATTAGTTAACATGAACCAAGAATGAACAATACTTCTACAGCATTTATTGTCTTAGTTAATATTAATTTCAACATTTACTAATGCATTAATAAAATTACAAGTCGTGTTTGTTAACATTAGTTAATGCACTGTGAACTAACATTAACAAACAATAAACGACTGTATTTTTATTAACTAACATTAACAAAGATTTATAAATAGTGCAATAAATGTTTCGTTCATTGTTTGTTCATGTTAGTTAATACATTAACTGAAGTTAACAAATGACACCTTACTGTAAAGTGTTACCTTATTTATTTTATTTTTCCCCCCAAGGCAAAAACAATCTTCCATATTTATTGCATCTCAAATTAAGTAGAAAAATACCATGCTAGTAACTTAAGTTGTCCCTTCCCCTCAGGTTGTTTCAGTTGGACCTCGGTCCACCCAAAAAACTCAACGAGCTGGAACCAGACAGTTGGGAATACTGGAAGCTTTTAAGGAAAGAACACATTTGGAGACATAATAAACTGCATAAAGGCAAAAAGATGTAGAGTGTTTGGTCAAACTCATGCGTCTTTGAAAGCAAGACCTCGGTGAACCTTTGCTTTCCCAGCATTCACAGCGGACATTACCTGAGGCACGGATTGAGATATATTTCTCCGCTGACTGAGTGAACGTCAGATGTGGAGAAGTTTATCTTCTTTTCTGGTGTAACGAACAAATCAGCGCTGACAAAGATAAACTGTTTCATTTTTGCTGGTTGTGTTGGTTCTACTGTGTCTGAGGATCAAGTTGTATTTTTGTTGTCCTTCTTTGTCTTACTGTTAGCGCCATTGTGGTGGTGTTGTTGTTGTTCTCACTTCTGTCATATGAAAAATAAAACTGAAATGTCAAATGTCAAAAAGTGTTTTCCTCTTCATGTGTTCTTTATGAAAAACTTGGCAATGTCAAAGTGAAATTGTTAAAAGAATCTGTCAACAAAATTGTAGAAATTGTCAATCATACAAAATTACCTATCTATTTATCTGTTTGTCTATCTATCTGTATGTCTGCCCATCTCTTTCTCAGCAAGAGTGACTCGTCTACATGATGATGACTTGCTGCTATAGGTCGAGAGTAGGTGAAAGTAAAAAGGTTGTGCAGCGCGTAGTGGGAGTGCATGCAAATACATGTTAGAAAGAGGAACTACTGAGCGAAAAAGACAGAACTGCTGCGGATGTTTACCATACTGATTTGCGGAGCCTGATATGTATTAGGCGCAGTAACTGATTCAAAGTGAGTTAAACGGATATTTAGTGAGCGACTGACTGATTATTGCTAGACCAAAGTGTGTACACTGAGATTATTCTTTTTACAGTATTTGTGCTGTGGTCGTTTGACAACTTAAGTTTTACGAAGCCGGGATAAACTCACTTCCTGGAGTCTAAATTACCGTATAACAGGTAGGCTAAGTGTACTTTTGTGTGCTGTTTACCGGTTAAGTTTAAATATTTAGAACTTTACATTTTACATTTTTCGTTCTATAGAATGAATTCGATCATACATTGACCTATGGTCTAAATGCAACAATCTATCTCGAGCTTCTCTGATCATGCTGGCAATGATGTGAAACAGAACTAAAAGGTTTATTAAATTACCTCAGTGGTTGGTTATGTTAAACTTATATTTCCTAAAGCACTGACAAGTGTGTCGTATATAGAAAAATATACGGTGCACTCGGTTCCGCATTTTCATGTTACTATAGGCTGTGGTGTTCTTCTTTTTATACAGGAACAAATGTCGTGTAAAACACGTTTTAATTAGTTGTTTATGTAGTGTTTTTAGTATGATTTTTACAAAAATAATATAGGTTTGTAACAATAACAAATAAGGATTTCCGAGACGATAAAAAAATCTTTAACATATCTAGATTAAAACACGTGTTCTATGTACAGAAATGTAATTTTTTATGACATTTAAGTTTTTGAAAAACGTCAGTAGCATTGTCTACAAAATTTGGATTGAATTACTCTAAGAATGTCAAGTGTAACGTCAAGATTAAGATATATTATTATTATTATTATTTTGTAATTGATATTACTACTATTGTTTGTGATGTCACTTTAATTTGGTGGACAAAAGTTTTTTTAGGAATTTTTCTTTTTCGGGTAATTACCCCTAGACATTCCCCCATTTAAAAAAAGAACAATATTTGGCAAGAGATTTCTATTGGTTTTGTTATTTGTTATGTAATATTGGTCGAAAGACTAGATATTAATCACATCTTCCCCTTTTGTGATAGGGTTTGGGTGTTAGAGTAATAACACGATTGTTAGGAAATTCATGCTCTGTCTGGGCGTTCTGTAAACGCTTGGTTTGGGAAGTTGATTTTTGGTTTATTTTGAAAAGATCATGGAAGAAGAGAACAGAAACCTATAATGGAAATTACATTTTATTGAACAACTGAAAACTAGATCTTCAAACGTTTCTGTCTGATGACTAATGTAAATAAACCTTGTTCTTTATTTTTCAGATAATCATTTATCAAGTTATGGATGAAAAAAATTTGGGCGTAGAAACGCTGAATGAGGCGGCACTAAACAGACTTGGATACATGCTAGATAATCTTGAGTGCGGTTGGAGACAGCTGGCAAAAGCAGTGGCCGAACAGCCACAGTTTTGCTATACGTAAGTCTGTTATAGACTAAATTGTGTGAAATAATTAACCAGTATTGTGTATGGTTATGACCAGTTCACAATCACAGAATCTACTTCTTTGTAGTGAGAAAGAGCTGACTGACTGCTCACTCAAAGTGCTAAGTCCACATGGCAGTCCTGGCCGATACCTGCTTGCCCTGCTTGCAGATAGAGGGTGTACCTTGGCTTTTCTGCTTCAGTGCCTGAAGAAAATTGAGCACCGAGAGGCTGTTGGATTTCTCACTACACACGGTAGCTAAATATAACAGAAACCTGATGATCTAATGTAGAACAGGTTCACCAGTCTTCCTGTGGTGTGCCTATGTGATGTGGTAATCGAAAGGCCGAAGAGGGTGAGTCATATCATCCAGGTGTTGTTTGTGTTTTTGGGTAGTGATGGAGCAGATTGATATCATATTGCAGCCACAGAGTCAGCGGGTACCAGAGGGGAGTCCCGTAGTACTAAGCTGCAGAGCAGTCGGACCTATGGAACTCACCTACCAGTGGTTCAAAGCCAAAGATGAGGTCTGGTGTACCAAATTTGTAACTGAACCTACTGATTTGAAATGTTATCCTTAGTCTGGTTCTTTATGTTCTCGGTAGGTGCCAGGAGGCAATGGCCCAGAGCTGGTGCTGAGTCCTGTTAGTCCAGCTCAACAGGGCCACTACATCTGCCGTGTAAGTTCTGGGGACAAGTACGTCTTCTCCAACTGGGTCCATGTACGTCTAGTGAGGTCTGGAGGTGCAAGTGCAGGCATGTGAAGATTTCACTTTAAGTTAAGTCTGATATGAATCAGATTTCCTCTATCCCTGATAAATTACGTCAATTGCAGGTTCCAGTAGTAGCTACTTCCCTTCGTCAGCTAGTGGGTTGTGTATCACTCAGCAACCTAGGCCTCAGGTGTTAATTGAGGGAGACACCCTTTATCTGGAATGTGCTGCTCAGGCCAACCCGCCTCCCCAGTTCCAGTGGTATCTTAACAAACAGCCAATCCCGAACTGTACTAGAAGCTTCCTAAAGGTACTCATGAAAGTCTCACAGTTAAATGTGTAGAACAGATCATTCAAATTTACTTACTTGGCCATCTGTATGGGCTTGTCAACAGATTCCATGCATAACCACAGCGGATAGAGGTATATATACTTGCAAGGTTTACAACCTCTATCATGAAGCGTTGAGTGATCAGGTTCAAGTAAACATTGGTAAGGCGCTTGAGACAAAATTATCCATAACTGTTCACTTACATATGTATAATCCATAATTGTTCCCTTAAATGTGAAATAAATTGGTATAACATGGCCTGTATTCACACAGGTCCTGGTTCCTTTTCTGAAGTTTCATGGGAAATGGCTAAAGTAGGTAAGCATCTGTTTAAATGTACCATTTTAACAAATCAGCCCAGTCCCAAATGGCACCCTAAGTCTTTCTCTGAGTCTGCACTTTCGTGATGTAATGCCGCTTTGACTGTTGGGTAGAAGTCTGCAGAAGTGCGAATCGAGGGTGCATACTGGCCGCAAAGGGGGTGCTCACGAGCACCCATTTGAATGCTTAAATGACAAATGTAATTCCGCAAGACCGAAAGTGCACGCAGAGTGTGCCATTTGGGACGGTGCCATCTGTTGATGCTTTCTTGTCACTCACATGCACCTTACATTTTACAGCTACTTCTGTTGCGGGTCCAAGGCAAATGGTTGATTGCTGTGGTAAGTGATAAGCCAAACTCGGTCCTGAAGGGTCACTGTCCTGCAGTGTTTAGCTCCAACCCTAATTAAATACACTTGAACCAGCTATTCAAGGTCTTACTAGACACACTAGAAACTTCCAGGCAGGTGTGTTGAGTTGGAGCTAAACTCTCTAGGACCGAGTTTGGACAGCCGAAGTGTGGTGGTTACTCTTGGCATTTCTTGTAAAGTATCTGCCATGTTAATCTTGTTGCTTCACCAATTTATAGCCACTGATAAGGTAGCACTGCTTATTGGGAACATGAACTACCTGCATCACCGGCAGCTGAGAGCTCCCATGGCGGATGTCCACGAAATGACAAACCTCCTACGCCAGTTAGACTTCAAAGTCGTCTCTCTGCTAGACCTCAACTGGCAGGAGATGCATAGCGCTGTTACTGAGTTCCTGCTGCTGTTGGATCGAGGCGTTTATGGTAAGTTCCTTGTTGCATTATTTGGATTTCTCCAACTATATCAGGTATAGCCAATGTCGGTCCTGGAGTGCTGATGTCCTGCAGAGTTTAGCTCCAACCCTGAAAAAACCTCACCTTCCTGTAGGCCTAGAGTGTGTTCCAAACGGGATATATCACCCTCCGAAGGGCACTTTGGAGTAAAAACAATCATGGCTGCCACATTGAACGATCGTTCCAAACCAAAGTGCTCAAAACTGGCCACTTCGAAGGGCCCTTCGGAATTAGGGATTTTGAAGGGTACAACTGATTGATACTTCAGGCCCCCATGATCCTTTGCACAGGGAAGTTGTTTGCCATCACATCCTGCATTCCATTCGGAAGGGCTCATCCCTTTCCCTTATCCCTTCAAAGGGTTTACCCTGCGGAGTGAGAGCTTCGAAAGGATTTAGGGCTTAGGGATGAGCCCTCCCGAATGGAACGCAAGGCTAGTAATTCTGGAGACCCTGATTAGCTTGTTCAGGTGTGTTATTAGGGTTGCTGCAGGACAGCGGCACTCCAGGACCGACTTTGCCTATCCCTGAACTATAGAAAATTAGGCCAGTTACTAAGTCAGGGGTGGCCAACATCGGTCCTGAAGAGCCAAAGTTCTGCAGAGTTTTGCTCCAACCTTAATTAAAACTTTGACTAAATACCTAGGCCTTGATTACCTTGTTCAGGTTTGTTTGATTTGGATTGGAGCTGATCTATGCAGGATTGTCATTGACATTGGCCATCCCCGTATGAAGTCCTACACATCCTGATTGTTTTTTAGTAAATACATTTGGATCATTTCATCCATGTCCACCATTTCAAGGTCTGTTGTACTTTGCTGGTCATGGCTACGAAAACTATGGGAACAGTTTCATGGTACCCATCGATGCTCCAGCCTCTTACACCTTCAAGCAGTGCCTCTGGGTGCAGGATGTATTACAACGCATGCAAGAGCGCCAGACGGGACTTAACGTCTTTTTACTGGACATGTGCCGGAAACGGTGAGGTTTGATTTATAAGTGTTTGTTTATCGTGCATAAAATTTTACTCGAAACTGACTGCAGTTGTGCTGTTCATACAGAAACCCAAATGACGAGATCATCCCACAACCTGGCCCCTTGAAAGTGACCGCAAACATAGTGTTTGGTTATGCAACGTAAGTCTAATGCAGGGGTGTCCAAACTCGGTCCTGGAGGGCTGGTGTCCTGCATAGTTTAGCTCCAACTTGCCTCAACACACTTGCCTGGAAGTTTCTAGTATGCTTAGTAAGACCTTGATTAGCTCATTCAGGTGTGGTCAATTATGGTTGGAGCTAAACTCTGCAGGACAAAGTTTGGACACCCCTGGTCTAATCCAGTGACCATCATTTTATTGACATCTAGAAATTGTGATTAAAATCTTCATATTCTGGTTTCAGGTGTGTTGATGCCGAAGCATTCGAAGTAAATAAAGACGATCTCTCTAATGGAATCTTCATGAGCTTCCTGAAGAAAAGACTGATGGAGCCAGAGAAAGTCACGGTCATACTTGACAAAGTAGCAGAAGGTTTGGGGTTAAAAATGTTCAAATCATTGTTGGTATCAACAAAAATGTTACAAATGTCTACGTCATAGGCTTCTATCAAAACATTTACAACACCAAGTGTGATCAGACAGTTTTACAGAGTCAGTGTCCATTGCAGACATGGGAAGGTGTGAAATCACCCGTGGTCGACAGGCTCTAGAGCTGCGAAGTAATCTCTCGGAGCGCCGTGCCTTGACGGACAGCATTCAGGCTCCAGCATGCCAAGTCACAGCATCAACACGAAATTTACAGTGGGCCATTGCACATGGTTTGACCTGTTTATAATAAAACCCCTTTTGCAAAGTTCTTTGGCTGTAGATTAAACATCATAATGATTTTTGTGTAAATTGTTCCAGTTATTCCAGAAAGCCGCTGTCTTCAGTTCGAATGTGGCGTCAAGGTACAGCTAGGTTTTGCTGCAGAGTTCTCCAACATCATGATTATCTACACTCGGATATTGGAGACTCCTAAAGACATTTTATCCTGCTCTGCTCAGCTCTCTGACTTTACAGAGGTAAACTGACTTTCTTGATCTGAATAGTCCTGAGAAAATATAACATAAAGATACATCATTAATTGCTGTGCCATGAGTGAAATACATTGCCTTTTCATGGCCTGCTTTGACTTGGTGTATCTTCAGTTGATTGTTTAACACATACCCAAAGATGCATTCTTCTGTAGTCAGTTTTGACAATGATATAATTTCAGGGTCCTGAAGTAGACCTGAAGCACAGTAATCAGGAGAGTCTTCGTGAGGCTGGCAGCTTACTACTGTCTATGGATGATCTACTGCCTCTTGAACAGCCTCGTCTCTTCACTCGTATTAGTGCCCTGCAAAGGCTCAAGGTATTGTGTGTGTACAATATACAGGGGTTGGTTAAAATAAGGGAAAGTCTGGGAAATGAGCAATAATTCTTTATTAAAGGAGAAGTTCATTTCCATAATGAAAATTTCCTGATAATGTACTCACCCTGATGTAATCCAAGATGTTTGTCTTTCTTCAGTCAAAAAGAAATTAAGGTTGTTGAGGAAAACATTTCAGGATTTTTCTCCATATAGTGGACTTAAATGGTGGCCAACGGGTTGGAAGTTTCAATGCAGCTTCAAGGGGCTCTACACAATCCCATCCGAGGAATGGAAGGGTCTTATCTAATGAAATGATAAGCACGAATGCTTGTCTTGCACTTGCATTATGTAAACATGCACACGTGACGTAGGCAAAAGTGTTTACAAAGCAAACGTGCAAAGAAAGTCAAACACCCTTTATAAAAAAGGTAAAACAACAATGTTGGACAATTTTTAAGTTTTTTTGAAATTTTAACTCTACCCTACCTCTTTCAACCGAAGTACACAGACAAAGAACTAACCAGACCTGACTTTTCCAATATGATTACATTGAAGAGCTAGTGCAAGACAAGTATTCATCGTTAAAAAGTATATACATTTTTTACTTTTTTTAAAGAAAATAGCTGATCGTTAGATAAGACACTTATTCATCAGCTAGAATCATGTAGAGCCATTTGAAGCTGCATTGAAACTGTAATTTGGACCTTCAACCCGCTGGCCACCACTGAAGTCCACTATATGGAGAAATTTCCTGGAATGTTTTCCTCAAAAAATGTAATTTCTTTGCGACTGAA
Organism: Labeo rohita; assembly: GCF_022985175.1. Lineage (NCBI taxonomy): Eukaryota > Metazoa > Chordata > Actinopteri > Cypriniformes > Cyprinidae > Labeo > Labeo rohita. Next base: position 33,397,922 of record NC_066890.1, read on the forward strand.
GAACGAAAAACATAAACATCTTGGATGACATGGTGGTGAGTAAATTATCAAATAATGTTCATTCTGAAAGTCCATTTCCAAAACAAAGGTTTACAAATAATGTACTCACCCCCTTGTCATCCAAGATGTTCATGTCTTTCTTTCTTCAGTCGTAAAGAAATTGTTTATTGAGGAAAACATTTCAGGATTGTTCTCCATATAATGGACTGCTATGGTGCCCCGATTTTGAATTTCCAAAATTCAAATGCAGCTTCAAACGATCCCAAATGGGGTTGTAAACGATCCCAGCCGAGGAAGAAGGGTATTATCTAGCGAAACGATCTGTTATTTTCAGTAAAAGAATACAATTTATATACTTTTAATGTCAAACTCTCGTCTTGACTTACTCTGCCTTTTTTTCGGTTCATGACAGTTAGGGTATGTCGAAAAACTCCCTATATCGCTGTTTTACCTTTTTTGTTAAGGGTGTTTGATCTTCATTGCATGTTCACTTTGCAAAGACTGGGTCGGTACTTCTACAGAGATGTAGGATGATTTTAAGATGATTTTTGAAGTTGAGGGAAAAATACGACAGAGTTTTTTTTTGACATACCCTAACTGTCTTGAGCCAGAATACACAGAGTTCAGGGAGAGCAAGACAAGACGAGCGTTTGAGATTAAAAAGATTACTTAAATTTTATTTTATTTTTTTATGAAAATAACCGATCGTTTCACTAAATAAGACCCTTCATCCTCAGCTGGACTCGTTTACAACCGCATTTGGGATCATTTAAAGCCGCATTTAAACTGCATTTTGGAAGTTCAAAATCGGGGCACCACAGCAGTCCATTATATGGAGAAAAATGCTGAAATGTTTTCCTCAAAAAACATAATTTCTTTACGACTGAAAAAAGAAAAACACGAACATCGTGGATGACAAGGTGTTTTAACATCCTTTGCCTTTAATAGAGCTTCCAAACTTCTTAGAATAGATTCATCAACTTCTGAATAGTTAGAATGTCAGTAGAATGTCATCTATCAGCCAACTGTTTCAGAGAAGCTTAAGGCGGCAATCTGCTTCTCACCTTTCTCTCCAAACTGTCAACAGTGGTTTATTAATATTCAAGTCAGGTGATTTTCAGGTGATTTGTCTAGCCAGGGCAGATGTTGAAGTTCTTGTTGCTCCAGCTGTCCAGGTTTAAGATCACGACACCATCTTTTTCACATTGTTATTGGTACTGGTGTCTGTGATTAAAATCTTAGCAATTGCAGCTCATGTTGGCTTCTGTGATTTGTCTTTTTTGGAACTCTGACAAGTCGCCCATTTTGCAACTAACAATACCGGTATACTGTTTTACAAACTAGATAATGTGGAAAATGAAAATGAAATGCAAATTTTGTCCAATCCCTGTAGTATATACAAAGTATGACTTAGATAGTATGTATGTGGTAAGGCATATCTTGTTTTTCCCCTCGCAGAAAGAGCTCTCGTTTACTGTTTGTCTACACTACAAGTATACTAATCTGGATGAAGAGCTCTTGGAAGAGCAAAGGGTCAGTGTAGGCAAACCTTTAGTGTCAAAACTCAACCTCCACGAGCCACGACTGTCTCACATCTCCTCCTCTGAACCACAAATGTCCAGTATATTGGAGTCTTCATCCTTCAGTGAAAGCTTCAGAACTAGCCTGCCCGACTTAACCTCTTCCTCCATCGGATCTACATCTACATCCTGGTCCTACCATGAGGGACCCATGGAATCACCCACATTTTCTAGCTTGAAGAATGAACCAGAGGAAACCACATGTTATGAGTTCCTTGAATCTGAAGAACCTCTGGCCATCAAGAGTTTGCCTAGCGCCTCTTCTCAGGAACTCCCGTTTAAATTTAGCAACTTACCACATTCCCTTTAGCAGGAAAGTGTTCAAAGCTGTGCATCTTGTATGTTACAGTATGCTACAGTGTGATTTTGTGGTATTTACCCTGCCTCCCATATGGTACAGAAGCCTGTGAATGTAATGTAATTGAGAAAGTTGGTGTACTCTTACAGCTTACAGTATCATAGTTTTGATCAATTTGCCAGTGCATTAAATTATCCTATTTTGTATTTGTTTGGTTTTTCATTAAACTACACCTCAAATGATTTTGTCTGTGGTAATGATTAAAATTTATCTATCGCCTGGATGCTAAAAGAACATAGCCTACATATCTAGCAGAGGCATTTCCTCCGAGGAGGCAAAGGAGGCAGTGCCTCCTCAAAATATTTGATGAGAAAAAAATTGTAGTACAAAAATAAAACAATGCCAATATTACAACATATAACAGTAAAAAGTGAATCACTCATTACTCTAAAGAAATACTGTCCAAAAGCAACACCAGCAGGTGCAGTTACAGGGGGAATCTGAGTCTCTCGCCTCTCCTGAGTTTTAACAGAACCCCTAAACAGGGTTGCCAGGTTTTCACAACAAACCCGCACAACTGCTACTCAAAACTAGCTCTAAGGGGCTAAATATAAAGTTATCGTTTTAACCCGCAGACATGAAAAACAACCCACTGCAACAGTGTTAAAGTAGCCCAACTCAATGGGAAAACCGCAGGATTGGCAACACTGCCCCTAAGGCCTGTGGTGAGTTTGGTGGGGGGTAATTGAGAATGAATGGGGAAACGTTACGTGAGAGGAGGCAATGCCTCCACTGTGATATGATTGGATATGACTGGTTATGTTCGGCTGTGATTGGTTCATGTGATAAATCTCGCCTGTTCGTGTTCGCGAATAAGTCTGAATGAACAATATGATGGCGTTAATAGGAAGACTAATTTAAAAAGTTATTAAACAACTCACACACTTAGATATAACCACTTTGCTACGTCAAAATAAGACCTAAATGGCATGAAAACATGATCTGTGGAAGTTTTAGCGAGTAATCAGCTTAGTGAAATTTACAGTAAATCTGCATGTGATTAATGTTTAGCAAGCTTTGATAACTGAAAATCCAAAAAATTAAAAAATAGTTAAAAATTAACTATTAAAACGAACAGCTGAACATAAGTTCACCAATAAAATACACTGTTTAAATTGCTACTGCCTTGAGTTATTATTTTGGATTAAATGTAAAATGCTTAAAAACACTAATTTGATTTATACTTGGCTTTATTGATTACACTGTTAATGTAAAGTGTTTTTTTAACCAAGATAATGTGACTGGGACATACATTTACATTTGATTTAAAAAAAAAAAAAAAAAAAAAAAAAAAAAAAAAAAAAAAAACTTTGAGGACTTTGCTGCCTCATTTCAGAGCACCACTGCAGACACACCACTGATTTCTAGCAATAAATTTGACTGATAAATAAATTACTAGCAAATCCCCAACAGTTCCTATGCTCCTGACAAACCAAACTTGAATGATATGAGCAATTTGAATATTTACTTCTCTGAATGTCTTTAAATTACTAAAATATATTAATTAACATTAAAAAACGCAATGTGTAATTATAATCTACTACTCTGAATGTCAAAGACCAAGTTTTAAACACTAAAAGATGTAAGATGTAAAATAATGTAATTTCTGGAAAGGAAAGCAAAATATTGTGTCAGGTTCCTGCACTCATCAAAACGTTCTTAATATTATTATCACATCTGCTTATGTCAAATCTTATTAACCCTCTGGGCCTCTTCGTTTAGGTGTCACACTTGGCTCCTTCACGGTCAAAAGTGACCGAAGCCTTAAATGTAACTTTTTGTTTTTTCAGGAAAATCATTGTAAAATGTTTTTGTACAATAATATTTTTTGATTATTATTTAGAATTTTGAGGGATTTTGAGGATTTAATGACAATATGCAATATTTATAAGATTTTAATGATCTATTTTTTCCCATTAGAATTAATATAATTTATATAATATTTATATTATTAAATTTTTTTTAAATAAATGCAACATTTCACACAGTGAACACTTTTAAAATCCATCTTTTTTTTAAATTGAGAATTGTGCCATTTGGTGTCATTAAAAAATAAAAACTTGTGTAATGTCATGTAAGCTCCTGTATAGCTCCCTATATACATATATACAGAGGCTTTTGGATTACCATTGTTTTTTTTGTTTTGTTTTGTTTTGTTTTGTTTTACATATTTTATTAGGTTTTGCTTTTAGATATACATTTAGACATTCTAAAAGACAACTTTCTGTCAAAGTTTAGATATTTTGGTTAGATAAATATCAGGTTGCAATTCAAATCAAACATTAAAATACAAGAAAATTGCTCTCCCCATCTCACATATTCTCAAAATTTGCTTGTGTGTGTTTGTGAGAGAGACTCTTTTGTATTTTTCCATTTATTCATTTTATTTCACTCTGCTGCATTTTTATCAGCTGGTGTGGGTGTCTATTTTGCACTCTTGATATTTTAGAGTGTCACCCCTTGATTGCTGTGCACTTTTTTTCGCACAGCGGCTGATTTGTAGTTTGTACCACCAAAAGATTCTCTGAGTTTTTGTTTTTGTTTGTTTGTTTGTTTGTATTTCCCATTTTTGACCGCGAAGGAGCCAAGTGTGACTTTTTTTGTGACCCTTTAACATATCCAAATCATGTCCATGTTTTGTGGATGTTTTGTGTGTTTACAATTGAACAAAAGTCACCAAGTGTCATCTCATTCCGATGAAGCTACGATTTTTAAAATGTCAAAATATATATATTTTTTCGGTCAAAAATAACCAAAGAGGCCCAGGGGGTTAATAACTTACGAAACAGGCTTCTTTCTATATATATATTCTATTTCCATTCTCACCTGTAATGTAGTTTATCCACAAAAACACTCTTGGAAAGTTCCCGCGCTTTTACTTTTTTTTTTTTTTTTATTTCTTGCACACATAACCAGATACAGATCAACACAATAATGGATGACAATATAATAAAATAAAACAGGAAGACAACAAAGGCAAAACAACAACAACAACAAAAAAGATAATAATAAGAGTAACAGAGGTCGCATCTCCGATTACACATTCATCAAATCAGTACAGATTTTCACAAATTTGACACTTTTTTTGTTGTTAATGTTTTTAAGTGTTAAAATTAGGTAGTCGAGGTCACAAAGAAAATTATGTAATTTGGGTAATGTTGAAGAAAATTTACACTTATGAATATAAGATTTTGCCAGTAAAATAAATACATTTCCTATATATTCTATGTCATGTTTACAATGAGAGAAATAACAGAATACATCGCACATAGTGAAATCAATGTTTAAATCGGATTTTGAAGCAAGGAATTTTGACAAATCAATCCAAAATTCTTTAAGAAGTGGGCATTTGAAAAAAAGATGATCAATTGACTCAGTATTGAAATTATAAAAATTGCAGTTCAAGTGAGCATTACTAAACTTGGAAGTAATCTCATTAGTGGGATATATATTATGCAAAATTTTTTAATGTAATTCTTTAACTTTGTTGGGTACACAAAATGTATAAGGTAAGAGCCATGCTTTTTTCCAGTTAATATTATCTATTAAAGAATTCCAAAAAAAAAAAAATTCCCCTCGGTGTAACTCTTTTGTTTGACTGAAACATATTTCTTATATTTTTGTTACTACATCTTGGGTCGTAAATATTTTTGCCATCAACCAAAAACTTCTGCTCACTTTTTACAATTTTTTCAAATGATAAGTGGCATTTCATTAGGTGAACAAGACCATTTGGTATAGCTTTCACCACTTTAAGGAATTCCTTATGAACAACAGGGAAATTGTATTTACACATGAAATCACCATAAGAATAAACATTCCCTTGTGGATCTAGCATATCACACAGATAATTGATACCTTTTTCATGCCAATTTTTGAAAAAAATCGACTTGTTCTTTACTAAAATGCTTTAGTTGTTCCAAAGCTTCACTTTATGCGGGGAGAAATTGTGAAAAAACAAAGTTTCCATGCCAAAAGTGCCTGTTCATGGAATTTAGAGAGTTTAGAAGGGGAGAAATTACAAGTTAACAAAAATTTAAGACCTCCCAGATTTCTATACATATTGTGTGGGATAAAATACCAAATAGAGTCTGGTAAATTGACACAATTCTTTACCCAATTTACTTTGAAAGTATAATTAACATCAAAAAAATCAAGCATGTCAAAACCTCCATCAGCTTTTTTACCACAGAGAACTTTCAAATGTTTTTTTTTTTATATATATATATATATATATATTTTTAATTGAACTTTAACGAAAACAACTACATACAAATACAACCATATATTTTACATACAAGAGCACATATATCCTTACATGTCAGGGGTATAAAAGAATACAATAAATTAATAAAAGTAAAATAAAAAAATAAATAAAACATAAAATGAATAATAAGAATAATAATAATAATACAAAAGAAAGGCTTTTTATATAAATAACTTGTACTTATTAAACAGCTGTATAGTATTTTTTGCTTTTAAATTTTTACTTTTTTCTATTGTCTCCAAATATATTGTAATATCAACTTTAAATTGTTCAAAATTTGGTAATTTATCATTCCATTTGGCTTTATGAATATAGTAACGGGCAACTATAATAATCAAATCAAGGATAAATATAAAACTCTTATCACCTGCAAGTGAAAAACATTTTAGCATAATATCAACTTCTACAAGATCCACAGAAATCATAGCTTTTTGTTGTATATAATTATTCAGTTCTTTCCAAAATATTTGTGACTTAGGACATTCCCAAAATAAGTGATTAAGAGTTTCAGGGGAAACTTTACAAAAAACACAGGTGTCTTCAATGTTCACCCTAAAAACGCTGCACCACAAGTGATTTAACAGGGTAAACGCGATGGAAAATTTTATATGAAACTTCTTTCACTTTATTTGTGATACAACACTTATGAGGTGTCATCCAAATGTTATTCCAATCAAAATGTTTTTAAATAAAGAATTCCAATGAGTAGTAACAGCAAGTGCACCTTTAGATCGAAGCAGAGAACGCAAAAAAATATATATATTGCATTCAGAATTTATAAAATCCTTGCCCCGCAATTTAACACAAGAAGTAAATTCTTCCACTGATTGTAAGGAATAACTATTGCCTTCTAATAGTCTCAAAATTTCTATGGGGATTGCATGTAAAACCAACAGATTGTCACGGAGGCTGGACGAGAAATGCGAGGTTCGAGACAAGTCCCCTTGTAGCGTGACGGAAAACTCAAACGCGGATATGCACGAGTGAGCAGGTAAATCACGCAGTTGTTCTGAGAACGCTCCGATAAGGAGTAGAGATTTCCACCAAGAAATCCGCGTTCTCACACGCACACAGACAGGTAGATAAGCGCTCCGAAGAGCAGAGGGATTACTCACGTGAGTTGGTTTGAAGATGGGACCTGACGTGGAGTCGAGCATGAACTCAATGTCTGGTGCAAAACAACACCTGCTTCCTGCTTAAATACCTGCGTGAAGTTACTTCCGGGTCCTCGTGACCTCACGTGATCTGGTACGTGTGACAGTACCTCCCCCTCCAGGACCGGCACCTGACGGTCCCGGAACGGAGGATACCCGACGACGGTAGTCCTGGATGAGAGTGGGGTCCAGGATGAACCGCCCGGGAACCCAAGACCGCTCCTCCGGACCGTAGCCTTCCCAATTGACGAGGTATTGGGTGCCACGGCCACGGGTTCGCGAGTCAAGGATCTGCCGGACGGTGTAGGCAGGACCACCGTCGATGATCCGGACCGGGGGAGCAGTGACCTGGGGAGACAGAGGGGAGAAGAAAACATGTTTGAGTTGGGACTGATGAAATACAGGATGGATCCGGAGGGAAGCAGGCAGCTGGAGCCGGAAGGTGACAGGGTTTAACCGGTGAGTGATCTTGTAGGGTCCGATGAATCGTGGGGTGAGTTTTTTGGAGTCCGACTTTAGATTGATGTTGCGTGTGGAGAGATAAACCCTGTCACCAACGTGGAACAATCGTCCCGGAGGGTGCTGGCGGCGGTGTTGAGTGGTGTAGCGTTGGTTGGCTCTCTGAATGGCAGTCCTGGCGTGATTCCAGAGCCGCCGGCACCGGCGGACCAACTGTTGGGCGGACGGGACGTCAACCTCCGGTTCTTGATGTTTGAACACCGGAGGTTGGTACCCGTAGCATACCTCGAATGGGCTTAGATTAGTGGCCGAAGATGTGTGTAAGTTGTTGGATAGTTCGGCCCAGACGAGGTAGCGCGCCCAGGAGCGCTGATGTTCACCCGCAAAGCATCGAAGGAAGCGCTCCAGTTGTTGGTTGGCCCGCTCCATCTGGCCGTTCGTCTGAGGATGGTGACCGGACGATAGGCTGGAGGTGGTGCCGACCAGACGGCAGAAGGCCTGCCAGAACTTGGCCGTGAACTGGGGCCCTCTGTCCGAGACAATGTCCTTGGGAAACCCATGCAAGCGGACTACGTGCTCAAGTATCAGCTCAGCGGTGGTCTTGGCAGAGGGGAGTCCGGTGAGAGCCACCAGGTGCACAGCCTTCGAGAAACGATCCACAATGGTCAGGATGGTGTTTCTGCCTTGCGAGTCAGGGAGACCAGTAACAAAATCGACTGAGATGTGACTCCAGGGGCGTCTGGGGATGGGGAGGGGCTGCAGCTCGCCGGTACGCGAGCTGCTGTGTGGGATTGAATTCCCTCGAGAAAAAACTACAAGGGTGTAGTTTCTCGTCTGGACCGCGTTGAGAAAGGACCGCCCCTACGCCCACATCGGAAGCGTCCACTTCAACAACGAATGGTTTAGTCGGGTCGGGATGGAGGAGAACCGGAGCAGTGGTGAACAGGTGACATAACTTCTTGAAAGCTTGGATGGCTTCGGGTGTGAGTTGGAATTCTCCGCGTGATGGCTTGGTGAGAGCAGTCAGAGGTGCTGCAGTTGCGCTGAAGCCCTGGATGAATCGCCGGTAGAAGTTGGCGAACCCCAGAAAACGTTGCAGCTGTTTGAGCGACGTGGGTAGGGGCCACGAGCGCACAGCCTCCAGCTTCTGGGGATCCATGGCCACACCCTGAGAAGATATTACGAAGCCAAGGAATGTGGTGGAGTGCTGGTGAAAGGCACATTTCTCCAACTTACAGTACAACTGATGGGCCAGCAACCTCTGAAGGACTGCTCGGACATGCTGGGTGTGGTCCTCGAGGGTCTTAGAGTATACAAGGATGTCGTCCAAATAGGCGTAGCACCACCTACCCAGCATGTCCCGGAGAACGTCGTTGATGAATTGCTGAAATACAGATGGACTGTTGCACAGACCAAACGGCATAACCAGGGTCTCGTAGTGACCAGTGGGGGTTATGAAGTCCGTCTTCCACTCATCACCCTCCCTGATGCGGACCAAGTTGTAAGCGCTCCGTAAGTCCAGTTTCGTGAAGAAACGGGCACCAGAGAGGGCGTCCAGGGCGGTGTTGGTAAGTGGGAGTGGATGACGATTCTTGATGGTAATCTGGTTGAGTCCCCGATAGTCAACACAGGGACGGAGACCCCCCGTCCTTCTTCTTCACAAAGAAGAAGCCCGCGGCCGCCGGGGAGCTGGAAGGACGGATTGTGCCGGCCCGAAGTCCTTCAGCCACGTACTCCTCCATCGCCTGATGTTCGGCGGAGACAGGGAGTACAGATGGCCGCGGGGAGGTACCGCGCCCGGCACGAGGTCAATAGCCAGGTCGTAGGGCCGATGAGGTGGTAGGAGAGCTGCCCGTCTTTTGCTGAAGACCTCGGCCAGGTCGCGATACGGGACGGGGATGCTCTCCAGGTTGATATCGGGAACCTCGGACCCCCCTGAACACGTCCCAGCCTTCGCCTGGAGACAGAGCTCCTGACAGGTCGCCCCCCCAGTGGACAATACGATTAGTGGTCCATGAGATGAAGGGGTCGTGTGTGACGAGCCACGGGTGTCCTAGGATGATGGGAGGTGAGGTGATCTTGGTGATGTAGAGGTGTATCTTCTCTGAGTGGTTTTCGATCTGTAGGTGGATTTCTTTGGTGCGTTGAGTGACAGGGCTGAAGTTGAGGGGGCGACCGTCGATGGCAGTGATCTTTAAAGGCTGGGATAACACCTCAGTCTCAATCCCCAATTGGGCAGCATAAGCCTGATCGATAAAATTCCCAGCCGCACCCGAGTCAACGAATGCGGAGGTCACGATCCGTCGGTAGCCCATGAGGATTGATACCTGAAGGAGCAGCCGGGAAACAGTGGGACAGGATTTGATGGTAGCGGAACCAGATGAAGACCTCCCCCTCTTCACCTGGTCTGGCCGTTTCCCGGACGCAAAGGGCAGATTGCACGATGGTGATCTGGGGAGGCGCAATAGGCACATAGCCCTTCGCGGTAGCGTCTGGCCCTTTCCGCTGCCGTCAGGGAGGTGCGTCCAATCTGCATGGGTTCCCCGGCTCCTGATGAGTGGGCCTCTGGAGCGGCCGGTGGAGGTGGAGATGGCGCAGCGACAGCGTGAGTGAGGGGTTGATCCAGATGACGGTGACGGAGGGTGGAGCCTGTGGAGAGAGAAGAAAAACGTTTAGTAGGATGACTCATGCGTTGATCCACCCGGAGGGCGAGCTGGATCATGCCCTCCAGGGTGGCCGGCAGCTCACGCACAGCCAGTTCGTCTTTCAGACGGTTGGACAGTCCTTCGTAAAAGGCTGTGCGGAGCGCCGCGTCACTCCATTGAGTTTGAACAGCGAGAGTGCGGAAGTCCATAGTGTATTTGCTGACGCTGCGCTCGCCCTGCCTCAGGTGGTACAAACGGGAATCCACCTCCACTTCGCTCTCAGGGTGTTGGAAGGCGGCCCTGAGCTGGGTGGTGAACTCGGGATACGAGTGGGCGGCTATCCCGTCAGCCCTCAGGACCGCCGCAGCCCACTCTGCTGCCTGCCCGGTGAGAAGTGAGATGAGAAGGGCAATCCTGCTGCGGTCTGATGGGTATCTTGTAGGCTGAAACTCAAACAAAAGTGACAGGTTGGTTAGGAACACATCGCACCGGGTTCCGGATCCATCCCATTTATCCGGAAGTGCGATCTTGGGTTGAAGGGCAGGACGGACTGGCTCTGCGGGGGCGATCTGTGCAGCAGCCAGGTCATCATAATCCGCCTGCAGGGCGGTGAGGTCGGACTGGAGAACCCCGCACTCTGCCCGAAGACCCGCGGTTTCGGTACGCAGCGCGTGGACCTCCGCACGAAGCCCCACCAGCTCCTGCCGCAGATTCATGATTTCCCCCGACTGCTGCTGGATCACACACCACAATTGTTCCAGATTCGTCGGGACCATTTCGGGACCAGACATTCTGTCACGGAGGCTGGACGAGAAATGCGAGGTTCGAGATAAGTCCCCTTGTAGCGTGACGGAAAACTCAAACGCGGATATGCATGAGTGAGCAGGTAAATCACGCAGTTGTTCTGAGAACGCTCCGATAAGGAGTAGAGATTTCCACCAAGAAATCCGCGTTCTCACACGCACACAGACAGGTAGATAAGCGCTCCGAAGAGCAGAGGGATTACTCACGTGAGTTGGTTTGAAGATGGGACCTGACGTGGAGTCGAGCATGAACTCAATGTCTGGTGCAAAACAACACCTGCTTCCTGCTTAAATACCTGCGTGAAGTTACTTCCGGGTCCTCGTGACCTCACGTGATCTGGTACGTGTGACACAGATATTGTATAGGATCAACTGAAAAGTTATGAATATGAACAAATTCTGTATGATTGTATAAATTACCATCCTTACTAATCAACTGTTTTACCCAAATAATGCCCTTTTTAAACCAACTTTCAAAAAAAATTGTCTTGTTTCTAAATCTTATATATTTATTATTCCAAATGGTACATTTATAGGGGGAAAAATTATGATTATACACGAGAGTCCATGCAAGTAAAACTTGTTTATGGAAATTTGCAATTTTAAGGGGTATTTTATTAATATCAAAATCACATTTTAATAAGAATTCTATACTACCTACTTTTTCAAATATAAAATGAGGTACTGTATACCATACACTCTCCTTATTTTTTAAATAATTTTTGAGCCATTTTATTTTAACTATCATATTAGAGGTCTTAAAATCCAAAACATTCAACCCTCCTTCAATTTTAGACCGACAAAATATTTTCTTTTTTAATATAATGCGATTTGTTCTTCCAAATAAATTTAAACAGTTTAGCATCTATCATTTTTATTAATTTTTTTTTTATTGAGTACAAAATCTGAATACAACAAAAGGCACTGATACGTGTACAAAAAGAAATTTGGTATGGAAGGCTCAACACAACAGAATCATATTAGATTCCTAACAAAATATATAACCAAATATTCCAAGAAAGAGGAAAGAGAATCAAAAATACAAGCACCAAACAAAGACTAAACGAAAATAATAAAGAAAACATAATTACAACAAATTATATAATACAAATAAATTAAACAGTTTTACTGCCTTTGGATTTTTCATTTTACTAAGGGCATCTGAGAAGTATTTTAGATCATTTTTAAACACAATAAACAAGGGGGGAGATTTAAAGTATCGACATTTGTGTATAAAGTATTTTGCTAATAACATAATACTATTAATCAGATCATACAAAGCAGGGCACTCTTTGGTTATTCCGTACATTACATCTTGTAAGGATAGAGTGAAACTATCAGCAACCACATGCTTCTCTACCAACCAGTCCTGCCAAGCTTTCCAAAAGGACTGAGACAAATTACATGTAAAAAATATATGTACTGTATCTTCATATAAATGTTTGCATAGGTAACAAAGTATATTTTCAAAATTAAATTTTTAATGAAGAAACATATTGGAGGGATATATATCATTTAATATTTTAAACTGCATTTCTTTTACCTTGGGGAGAACAGGAAACTTTAGATAGGCTGTTCTGAAATATTTAACAGTATTTTTATCAAATGTGCGATCTAAATTATTTCTTAATATTTGACCAGGGTAGCTTGATTGGATGATATGCTGTCTTAAATATTTGTTAGTGCAGAGTTTATTCTCTATTTCAAAGTCACCAACATATAACGATGGAAGGACAGCAGTAATTTTGGAATAGGAAAGGTAACATCTCATTAACATTTTTATACCTGAAGGTATTGCATTAATAACAGTAAAGAATTGCTTTGGATGACAGGTAAATCCGTGTTTTAAAGTGAATGAATTATAGTCTAACATATTACCACTCTCATCCATTAGATCCAATACTGACCAAATATTTCTATTTACCCATTCCTCAAAAAATAAAGATTTATTTCTATGTACAATATTTTTATTATTCCATATCAGAGAATTGTGAGGTGTGAAATTGTGTGTGTGCGCCAATTTCCAACATAATAAGACTTGTTGGTGGAATGCTGATACAGTCTAAAAACAAATGGTGCTATATAGCACTAAAAGTGGTTCTTTGGCTCGTAATCATAGGGGAACCACTTTTAGTGCTATATAGCACCTATTTTAAAAGGTGCTATATGGCACCTTTGTCAAATGGTTCTATGTAGAACCATCAGATGTACCTTTATTACTTCAACAAAAATGGTGCTCAGTAGAAACAATCATGGGGGCTTGTATTACTACAATAGTAGTAAATATATTTACTACAATGGCAAAATGTCTTGAATCACTTTTATGCTTTTCTAAGGTCAAAAGGTCTTATGTGGGAAATATTTCCTTATGGGGGCCTTAGGGGCAAAAAGATCTTCAGGAAATACACTGTATGTTAATGTTGTTTTTAATCCTTTCCCCAACTGAAGAGTTTAGGAGAGAGTTAGAGATCTTTATTCAGAGGCTTAACAGGTTCTTTGTATGGCAGTGGTGCTATATAGCACCTTAACGACCCCAAAGAACCACTGAAGAACCAGACAGGGGCTTGACCGGTTCTTTATACACTAACGGTGCTATATAGCACCACAATCACACCAAAGAACCGCTGAAGAACCACTGAAGCACCATTTTTTTCACTGGAATTTTAAGTAAATCAAAGTCACATTTGAGAAAAAAAGCAGATACCACCCAATTTACGAAACAAAGCTGAAGGCACAGCATACCAGAAGCTCTCAGTATTACCTAAAAACATTTGAAGCCACTTAATTTTTAGCATAGTATTCATACTGTCAAATTCAATGACATTAAGACCACCTTCTTTGTACATTTTAATAATATCAGATTTCCTAATATAATGAGTTTTGTGCCTCCAAATAAAGTCATACATTTTTTGATTGCTTGTTTTTATAATAACTGATCATCATTTTTATTAATGAGGGAGGTAACTTTCAAATGTTGACGTCAAGTTCCCGCGCTACTTTTTTTTTTTTTTTTTTTATTCAAGAAAAAAGCTTGAACATTACAAAAATATTAACAAGTAAATCCAGATATATAAAATATTAAGCAATCTTATACAGTAAAACAGAGTTTTAAAGGGAGAGAAACAAAATGGATAAAGAAAAAATAAATTAAAAAATAAATAAATACATAAATAAATAAAATAAACACAAATATATTTATATATAAACATAAAATAAAACAAAAACCATTGAAACAACTAAACGATAGTTAACATTTTCTTCCTTTTTCCTTAGGACATATTCAACAGTTGCAGCGGGGGAGCTGCATCAGAAAAGAATTTCTCTATGAAATCTAACAATATGACATACTTTTTATTATTAATTTGCATTAGAGACTTTTTCAAAATCTCCATTTCTGATAAAAATAAATTACACTTTGGTATGCATTTCGCAAATTTCTGTTTATGAATATAATATTTACCTTGTAAAATGTAAAAGTTAACAACATACTCAATCATTTTACTTTTGTGTGAATAAGTACAAATCACATCTTTTAAAGAAAGCATATAATTGACATTTCTTCGCAGAAATAGAAAGGCACTAACATCAGACCAAAATTTAAGAGACAAATCACAATCATAAAACAAATGACACAAATCTTCCTCATGTGCATTACAGAAACTACAAGTATTGTCAATGTCCATGAATTTAGAAAGAGCTCATTTACATGGGTAAATTTTGTGAAGTACTTTGAAATGCACCTCTTTAACTTTATTCAAAATACAAAATTTATAAGGATTTGACCAGGTTGTTTTCCAATTCATATCAGAAACTTTTGCATTCCAAAAGAATTTTCCTCTAGGTGAGATTTTATGTTTTGATTGCAAAATTTGTCTAATATTTTTATTATTACAAGAGGAAGAATGTATTGCAATACCATCAACTTTTAATTCTGGAAATATTCTTTCATTGCTTCCATAAGAGAGATGATTATTTATTAGTTGTATCAACCCATTTGGAATAGCTTTAACCACTTGTTTAAATTCTTTAAAGGGAATGGGAAAATTGTAAACTTGCATAAAGTCTTCATAAGACAAAATGTTTCCACTCTCATAGAACATATCCACAACAAAATAAATATTCCTTTCAAACCACCTGCGCAAAAATAACGATTTATTCCTAGAAGTGATGAGACAATTGTTCCATAAAAGCATTTTATGTGGAGAAAAGTTGTGATGAAAACAAATTTTCCAAGCCAATAATACTTGCTGGTGAAATTTAGATAATTTAACAGGTAACTTCCCTGGAAGAAAGTTACATCTCAAAAGAAAGGACAACCCTCCAAGTTTTTGAAAGATACATTGTGGGATATAAAACCACATAGAATTGTAAAGTTTAAAAGTATTGTTAACCCTTTGGGGTTCTTCGGTCACTTCTGACCGGAATTTTTTAAATAAAAAAAAATTAAAAATCGTAGCTTCATCGGAATGGTACGAAACTTAGTGACTTTTATGGTACTTGGTATATGAACACACAAAAAAATTGGGGAGAGGATTTGAAAAGTCTAAGTGGTCGTAAAAAAAATAGTCACACTCAGGGCCTTCGGGTCAAAATGAAATGAATGGGAAATTGGCAAAAATATGAAAAGTTTTTTTGTGCATACAATCTACAAATCAGCCACAATCCAGAAAAAAAGCACACAACAGTGAAGGGGTGACTCTCTAAAACATCAGTAGTGCAAAACACTACAATACACTCACACACTTATACACACACAAACACACACACACACACGCACACACACAAATGAACGTGTGTCATTTCAAAAGCTAATTTTGGGAAATATGTGAAATAGAAGCAATCAATGTAAGAAATAAAGTGCACAGCAATGAAAGCATGAGACTGTAAGCCATCAAGGTTGCAAAATAGACACACACACACACGCACACACACACATAGGGAAATATGAGACTGGTGAGACTGTAACAGAGAAATGTGAGAATATGTGAAACAAAATCAATGAATCAAATAAAAGGGAGACATTGGATCCAAAATGCAAAAGTCACACACCATGTCTCTCTCTTAAACACACACACACACGCACGCACACACACAGGGAAATATGAGACTGTAACAGAAGAGTGATTGTTCATTGAATTTTACAAAAAATAATTTTAATGAAATGTTCAAAATAAAAAAAATTGTTATGACTGAAAGAATTGCATTTTTATTAAGTTAGAATTAAAACAATGGGTAACAAAATGCTTTCCATTGGTTCTCTTTCTAATGCAATGTTCAGGTTTGACTGTATTATAAAGTAAAACTGGCGCTTCAAATTACCAGTCAAACCAAACAAACAAAAAACTTGGCAAATAATAAAAAAAATAGTCTTTGATAATCTCATATGATATATTAAAATCCACAACCTGAAAAGGCAAAGGCAAATATGTGCAAAAACAACTATAATTCACAAGCCCTTCTACAGAGAGCAGTACATTCGTCTAGTGGTTAAAATATGATATTGCTTGATAATTATGCTCACTACACCACCAGATAGCACCAATCTGACTTCAAAAAATTGTTTTCTATAGGCCAGGTCTCTACTTTAAACTGAAATACAGCATTAATTAAAAAATAATAAAAATTATATATATATAAAAATGTTCTATTATATTCAAAGGGAAAAAATAGATCATAATTATTGCATAAATATTAATTATTATCATAAAATTCTCTCAAAACACCACAGAAAAAAAGAAAAAATATTATTGAACAAAAATACATTTGATTGATTTTACTGAAAAAAAAAAAATAATAATGATTTCAGGGGTCCGGTCACTTTTGACCGTGAAGGTCCTGAGTGTGACTGGAAAACGAAGAACCCCAGAGGGTTAATGTCAAAAAAATCAATCATCTCTAATCCACCTTCTACTCTTTTGCCTGACATAATGTCCTTTTTTAATTGGAAGTTCCCGCGCTACTGTCAAACCGCTGTCAGCTATGATGACGTCTTTGCGCATGCGCATAAAATTCCCAAGCCAGACGCATGCGCAGGACACTAGTGGACTGCGCCATTTTCCTTCGAGTGAGAAACGCTGTTTATCGCGCTCGGTGCAAAATTCGGTGAGTGTGCGCGGGGTAGAGAGAGAGATTCGTACTTCTGCTTCCACAGTAACGTTCTCACAAGCTGAAAACATGTCAGACTCTTCGACAGCAGATGTGGGGCCTGTGGAGGCGGGGGTTCGCAAATTATCGGAGCTGAGAGTGATCGATTTGAAGGCCGAGCTCAAGCGCCGAAATCTCGACATCAGCGGCAATAAGAGCCTGCTTTCAGAAAGACTCAAAAAGGCAAGAGCATCTCCATGTGTATTCATAGATTTGCAACTCTGCTATATGTTCAAGAAAAGCATGCTTTGCATGGTCAGGATGTTTACTGCAGTACATGTGGTGTTTATAGACTGTTTTTGGTTATATGCATTGGATTATGGTTAATTTGGCAAATGCATAACCTTCCATAACACTTTTTTTTTGTTACATACAACTGTCTGGCGGTTACAGACACCAAACTTGCTTTGCAAGATGTTTTGAATTCATTGGTTACGTAATACACAATGAATGAAGTGATGGTTGTCATTGTAGAATAATATATGGATTGTTGTGAGGCTGTAAACAATAGGCAAACAGGTGGCATTTCAGCTTGTGTTTGACAATCATACTTTCACTTTAAGGCCATTGAAGAAGAAGGCGGAAATCCTGATGAGATCATAGTACACCTGGAGATAACTCCTAAAAAAACACCTCGGCGAACTCCAAAAGGTACGAGTTTGCTTTTAATATTCGTCTTTGTGTTTCAGAATCATTTACTTCATTATGGTGTTTCTTAAAACTTAATGTTTATGGTTCTCTCTGTAGGAAAGAGACAAGATGAGCCCGATGAGCCTGAAGATGGCACTCTTGAGGAGGACTCTGTTGATGGCCAGGTGCTTTGTCATATAAAGTTATGATCTACGTAACTGGGTTGGGTTATTTTGCATAGGCTTATTAAAACTAACAGCCGCCTTTACTTCCTTTAGGAGGACCCGGATGCTATTCCGGAGAACCTTCATGAGATGGACATTATGGATATGAATGTCCTGGATGAAGCTGATATGGGCAACGGAGGTGGGCCCGATGGAGACGAATATGACGAGGAGGTCCTCGACACAATGTCGAACGAAGAGAACGCAGACAATCTGAAGGAGGAGGATGCAGATAACCACGACACGGAGGATGACGCTGATCCTGTCATTATTAAACCTGAGGTTGAGGAGGTGAGGTTTTAAAATTAGCCTGTAGGGATGTCACGGTATTATCGATATTGTGGCGTCGCGATAGCAAAACTGCCTTGATATATGACTGTATGAAACAATAGGACGTCCGGGCAAAAATTGTAGCTTTTAAAATATGTTTAAACTTCTTATTCTAACCTAAAATGTCTTTAAAGTTATGTTTTGGGCCGTTGTGCTTTGGCACAGTATCTTAATCCCTTCATCAAGTCTGTTTTCGCTGCACGATCAGCTCGTGACGGTGTTTTCAAGTGAACTCGTTTATTGCACGTGCTGTGAGTTTAGTGCGTGTTTGGGAACGCAACGACCACCAGTTATGCTTTATTTTCATGACGAATAATTATAATTTTTTTGTAGTAATTAAAATAGGCCTAAATAAGTTTTCATACATTTACAGTAGTATATTTTACAAAATATCTTTATGGAACATGATCTTTACTTAATTTCCTAATGATTTTTGCCATAAAAGAAAAATCAATAATTTTGACCCATACAATGTATTTTTGGCTATTGCTACAAATAAACCCCAGCGACTTAAGACTGGTTTTGTGGTCCAGGGTCACATATAATAAGAATGAAGCAATAATAGTTAGTACCAGTTTATTTGGTAATCGAGTAATCTGTCGATTATTCTAACGATTAATCAAGTAATCGCATAATTATAATTATTTTTGTAGTAATTAAAATAGGCCTAAATAAGTGAGCAATAGCCTTTAAAATGACTTAAAATACATATATAATAGTAATGAGGCAATAATAATTAGTACAAGAATTAGTACCATTTTTTTTTTGGTAATCGAGTAATCTGTTGATTATTCTAACGATTAATTGAGTAATCGAATAATTACTTTTTTTTTGTAGTAATTAAAATAAGCCTAAATAAGTGAATAATAACCTTTAAAATTACTTAAAATACATATATAATAGCAATGAGGCAATAATAAGTACAAATAAAGTATCAAAAGCAAGTAATCATTTGTTTTTTTTGAACAAAACTATTAAAATACATAATGTATTATAAACAATAGAGCTAATATGCATTATGCATTTTAACAAATGCCTGCAAAGGGCACCAGCAGTCTGACGATTGTTTTTAAATTTTACTGCACGACCTAATCTGTGTTTAATGTTGACTCGACAACATTTAATTCAAATGTCCACTTAATCTTTAATATTTGGCCATTTGTTTACAACAGAAATGCTATAGTCACTGTAATTTCTTGAATATGTGGACATCAGAACTTTTATTTTGAAATCGTGATGGAATATTGAATCTGATTAAATGGCGCACGTTGCGTTCCCAGGTGAATGTTATAATAAAGCCAAACTCACAACAACATGCAGAGATGGAGTTTGAGACGCTCCAAGCATGTAAATGATAACAGTTTGTGTGGAGCAGCTTTTACTGTGAATGAAGCCGCTATGAGCTGCGTACATAACCTACACGCACATGAATAATTTAAACGCATATATTAAACCTGCATCACATATATTTTAGGGCGGTCAAATGATTAATTGCGATTAATCTCATACAAAATGTGTTAAAGTTTCCCTAATATATATGTGTGTGTGTGTGTGTGTGTAATGTGTATTTATTATCTATATGTAAGTACACACAAATTAATGTATGTATTTAAGAGAAATATGTTATGTACAAAATATTTTTATTTACATAAATTATATAAAAATTATAATAAATACATTTAAATATTTCTTAAATATATACATGAATGTGTTTGTATTCATATATACATAATAATTACACACAGTACACGCACATATATTAAGCAAACTCTTTTATTCTGTACGTGATTAATTGCGATAAATCGATTGACAGCCGTAATATATTTATTTAATTTAATAGTGGCGTTTGTGAATTCTTAGTAGCATTATGCTTTGATTATTCAGTGGGATTAATATGTGGAACGCGTCACTTCCTGTTTTGCCGATTACTCGACGCGGTCAAAATGCAATCGAGGAATCACTGCAGTCTTTGAAAGAAGTATTGACTTTTCCCTACTGTAGTGTAAAAACAATATACCTATGATATATGAAATAGTCTTTTTCATTTTTTTACAGTGCAGTTATTTTACAATATATGGCTAATACTGAAACAGGAATAACTATGATATAAAATTGTTAGATATAATATTCTAAATTAGTTTGGCTTCCTAAAACACAAGTGTGAATGCAGTTTAAACTGAGACTGTACACCACACATAAAAAGCAGGTTGAGTCCCCTTAAAAGTTCAGGTACAAGTCAATTCAGTGTCTTTTCTGACTTAAGTTTTTTTTAGTTAAGAGCATGGGTTGGAGCTCTTAATTTTGAACCGTCAAAGTGCATTAGATAGAAGAATTTAACTTTAAAATGCACAAAATGTTCATATTTTTTCATGTCTTGATTGTTTTGGTTTTTTAAGTATCACAATAAATATTGTACTGTGGACTTTAGGATGTTATCCTAGTGTAAGATTTTGATATCGTCACATTTTGTTCTTCTTGCACATTGTGTGACGCTTGCTTTGGCTTTCAGGAAATGGAGGCCAATGATGCAGATGCAGATGTGGATGAGAACCAGGAAGCACCCTGTCAGGTATTAAAGGTATTGAGAGTTGTTGTTTTTTTTTCTCTAAAGAGAGTTGGGTTTGTTCCATTCACCTTTACTTATTTTACATTTTTAGCAGGAGGATGATGGTGAGCATGGATGCGAGGACACAAAAAGTGAAAAAGGTACTGTATGGGGTTGTCTGGACTTGCTCTTAAAGTCAGGGTGAAGCCTTAAGGTCCTTTTAGTATAAATGTTACTCAGGAAAAAGAGACTGGAAATCCAAAGTTGATTACTGGCTTTCTGCATTGCTGAGTTTTAGCCATTTATGTTCATTTACAAACTGTTATAGTCATTTTTTTGTAGTTTTTTGTAGCAGATATGCAAAGAGCCAGTAATCTGTTTCAGTTAGCACATAGGTTGGTTTAAATGGTTGTTGCAGATGCCATTTAGTGTTTCTAGGTTGCTTAAAGAAGACCACGAAGAGAAGACGAGAAGAATTGGATCATGCAGAAGCAAAATCGCTATAGGACTCAAAGTTTGTTAATTGGAGATTTCACTAATGGACCATTTGCTTGTTTGAAAAGAAACACAATTCCTGTAAAGACAGCACAAGTTGCTTCTTCCATATCACGGACACTTCAAGTACTAAAGTCGACGATGGACACTCGGATGTGGCGCAGATCTTGCGGCTTTCCCTGGTCTACAGCTTGCCCTCTGCTTCGGGGTGCAGGTGAACTGAAACGAAATGGCCTGTTGTCTGGAAGCTTGTTGCTTGTTCCTGCTTTGGTTTTTCCAGTCTCTTCATAGGGTAGCTTGCCTTTGCTTGTGTATGAGACAGCAGAGGGCCACGTCCTAGTCCAGTTCCACGATAACCATTGCAATGTCTCAGAAGTGATTAAACTCTGTGCCATTCTATTCCTGTTAAATCCGTAGAAAGTGAGAAAGTAGCCGGGTCTTGTATATCAGAGCCACTTAAGGAAGACACCACTGAAGAGCCGACTGAAGACGAGAAATCTTCAGTCTGGGATTCTCACAAAGAGGAAGACAATGTGCAGGACCTCGCTAACGCCGAGGAGGCCGCCGATTTGGAAGCCGAACCGTCAGCCGCCTGCGAAATGGACGTTGATGCATCAAAGCAAAGCGAAATTGAGTCGCCAAGCAAGGAGCAAGAAAACGTTCAGGACAATTTGGTGGACACTGAGAGCGCTTCTGCTCAGGCCGCTAACGCTAGCGAAACAGATTTGCGCGATATCGAAAGCGCAGTTGATTCGGAAAGGGCGTCTAAAGGAGAAGCGGTCGAGGAATGCAAGAAGACTGAACCTGCTGAGTCCTCAGAAGTGAAAGAGTCCTCTGTAGAGGGTGATGATCAGAAAAAGAGGTTTGTTGTTTTCTGTCTACTAGAACAATGGCTTTCTCTGTTTCATTGGCTCCTTTGTTAACAAGTATGGGTGCTCTTGGGAGGTGTAATCGACTGCGCATTTCGTCTACCATTTTTTTTTTTTTTTTTTTTTGTCATTCTTTTCTACCTTCAAAAAGTAATGTACCAGAAATTTGGTTTGCCATCTTAGTCCAAGGTATGTTTTTAACGTAATTGGGCTTCACATGACTATTCAAGTTGTAGTATCCAAATCTTTGTTCAATGCCTGAGGTTGTTTGTCCTCACTAGGTGGGTATTTGTTTATCAACACTGCTGATTTCGTATAAACTGCCCATTCAATTTCTCATAATGCCGTTTTGTTTTTCTCTAGTGCTGATGAGGATACCTCGAGCAAGCCTGACTCGAAAGATGATAAAGGTGGGTGCGCAGTGAACTATTTTTAAAGGGAACAGCGGATGTAAAAAAAAAAAAAAAAAAAAACCCACCCTACAATAATAAAAATCCATTCACTCTTTTTTTTTTAATACCCCAAAAACCTAAACAGTCTCAAATAATCAAGCCATCAATTCATCAAGCCATTCTGATTTTCTAAACAAAGCATTCGTACAAGGTGTTAAAGTGCCTTAAGTACTTGAATTTGACTTTTTGAAATTTAAGGCTTGACAAACCCTGAAAATGACAATTTCCTAAAGAGGTACTTGAAAAGTGATTGAATTATTGAAAGACAATGTTGAAATAAGAGTTTTGTTTTGTTTGTTTTTTTCCAATAAGCACATATTTCACACTAAAATTTCCAAATTTCATAATAGCATGAAATTCTAAATTCACACAATTATTTTTTAAAAAATGAAACTTTTTCCTTTTATTTTAGGTAATGTCATAAAACATCTCAATAAATTAGAATGTTGTGGAGAAGTTCATTTATTTCAGTAATTTAACTCAAATTTGTGTATTAAATAAATTCAGTGCACACAGGCTGAAGTAGTTTAAGTCTTTGGTTCTTTTAATTGTGATGATTTTGGCTCACATTTAACAAAAACCCACCAATTCACTATCTCAACAAATTAGAATATGGTGACAAGCCAATTAGTTAATCAACTCAAAACACCTGTAAAGGTTTCCTGAGCCTTCAAAATGCACGAAATTCTAAATTCACGCAATTATTTAAAAAAAAAATAATTAAACTTTTTCCTTTTATTTTAGGTGATGTCATAAAACATCTTAATAAATTAGAATGTCGTGGAAAAGTTCATTTATTTCAGTAATTCAACTCAAATTTGTGTATTAAATAAATTCAGTGCACACAGACTGAAGTAGTTTAAGTCTTTGGTTCTTTTAATTGTGATGATTTTGGCTCACATTTAACAAAAACCCACCAATTCACTATCTCAACAAATTAGAATATGGTGACATGCCGATCAGTTAATCAACTCAGAACACCTACAAAGGTTTCCTGAGCCTTCAAAATGGTCTCTCAGTTTGGTTCACTAGGCTACACAATCATGGGGAAGACTGCTGATCTAACAGTTGTCCAGAAGACAATCACTGACACCCTTCACAAGGAGGGTAAGCCACAAACATTCATTGCCAAAGAAGCTGGCTGTTCACAGAGTGCTGTATCCAAGCATGTTAACCGAAAGTTGAGTGAAAGAAAAAGATGCACAACCAACTGAGAGAATCGCAGCCTTGAGAGGCTTGTCAAGCAAAATCGATTGAAGAATTTGGGTGAACTTCACAAGGAATGGACTCAGGCTGGGGTCAAGGCATTAAGAGCCACCACACACAGACGCGTCAAGGATTTTGGCTACAGTTGTCGTCAGAGGCGTCTTATCTGGGCTAAGGAAAAGAAGAAATCGACTGTTGCCCAGTGATCCAAAGTCCTCTTTTCGGATGAGAGCAAGTTTTGTATTTCATGTGGAAACCAAGGTCCTAGAGTCTGGAGGAAGGGTGGAGAAGCTCATAGCCCTAGAAGTCCAGTGTTAAGTTTCCACAGTCTGTGATGATTTGGGGTGCAACGTCATCTGCTGGTGTTGGTCCACTAGAGCACTTCATGCTTTCTTCTGCTGACCAGCTTTTTAAAGATGCTGATTTCATTTTCCAGCAGGATTTGGCACCTGCCCACACTGCCAAAAGCACCAAAAGTTGGTTAAATGATCATGGTGTTGGTGTGCTTGACTGGCCAGCAAACTCACCAGGCCTGAACCCCATAGAGAATCTATGGCGTATTGTCAAGAGGAAAATGAGAAACGAGACCAAAAAATGCAGATGAGCTGAAGGCCACTGTCAAAGAAACCTGGGCTTCCACACCACCTCAGCACTGCCACAGACTGATCACCTCCATGCCACGCCGAATTGAGGCAGTAATTAAAGCAAAAGGAGCCCCTACCAAGTACTAAAAACATATACAGTAAATGAACATACTTTCCAGAAGGCCAACAATTCACTAAAAATGTTCTTTTATTGGTCTTATGAAGTGTTCTAATTTGTTGAGATTTTTTTTTTTTTAACCTCATTTAAAGTATGTTGCAGACTTTTCATGAAGACCCTAAAGAATCATACCAACTTGGGCATCCGATGTCCCATTTAAGCAAGAAATTGTTTCTGGACTTTTCTAAATTGAATTTTGTGTTCTATCAGGTAGCGCAGCTGCTAGTGGAAGGAACCTCTGGGTCAGTGGACTCTCTTCAACCACCAGAGCGACAGATCTAAAGAACCTGTTCAGCAAATATGGCAAGGTCTGCGAGTTACAGAAAACTAGGCATTGATTAGGTTATTCTCGGGTTCGATGGTGTCCCGATTCTTATTTGTTACTGCTTGCAGGTTGTTGGTGCTAAAGTAGTAACAAATGCCCGAAGCCCAGGTGCTCGCTGCTATGGGTTTGTTACGATGTGCTCTACTGAGGAGGCCACAAAGTGCATCAGCCATCTGCACAGAACCGAACTGCATGGTCGGATGATTTCAGTTGAAAGGGTACGTGGTTTAGTTTATTTTTAAAGGATTAGCTCACTCCAGAATTAAAATTTCTGCAATGTGAACCTTCAGCCCGTTGATCCCCATTGAAGTTCACTGGAATGTTTTCCTCAAAAACTTATTTGACTAAAGAAAGACAGACATGAACATCTTGGATGACATGGGGGTGATTAAATGACCAGGAAATTTTAATTCTGGAGTGAACTAAATCCTTTAAGGTGCTAATACACATTCTTTCTAAACTTTGGAATTATAAATTGGCACCAGTGCATGATTATTATGTCAGAGTTGGGTGTTTTTCAACATTATTTATGCAAGGTGTGTAGTCAAAGCCGGTTTATTGATCTGCATCTGTATTTAGGCCAAGAACGAGCCTGCTGGAAAGAAACCTGCTGATAAAAGCGACACCAAAAAGTCTGGCAGTGACAGAAGACACTCCTCAGACTCTAAGACAGAAAAGTAAGTTGTAGATTTAATAGTATTTGAAGACATCTCTGCATGCCAAATAACTAACAATCTCATCATACGGATTCATCCTTACAGATCTGAAAACAAAGATGAGAAGTGTGAAAGCTCTGATGGAAAAGGTAAAAAGATTAGCTTGCATTCACATTTGTTACTGCCTTAAAGGGATAGCACACCTAAAAAATGAAAAATCTGTCATTAGGCACTCATTTTCATGTTTTTTCAAACCTGTAAGAGCTTTGTTCATCTTCAGAACACAGATTAAGAAACTTTTGATGAAATCCGAGAGATTTCTGACCCTGCATAGACCGCATCGCAAATACCATGTTCAAGGCCCAGAAAGGTAGTGAGAACATTGTAATTGTGTTGCTGTCTATGCAGGGTCAGAAAGCTCTCGCTTTTGAATAAAAATATCTTAATTTGTGTTCCGAAGATGAACAAAAGTCTCATGGGTTTGGAACGATTTGAGAGAGAGCAATTAATGACAGAATTTTCATTTTTGGGCGAACTGTATCCTAGGGTATCAAGATCTTAATGGTTCAATCTTGCTGTTACAGAGCAAGGAGGAGAGAGGACTGTTGTGATGGACAAGTCGAAAGGAGAGCCAGTCATCAGCGTGAAAACAAAAAGCAAAGAACGAGTAGGTTTCGAAATTTGAACTGTTTTAAATCCAACTCCCTTGTGTTTTTGGAAGTGTTGTTGAAATGACGCACCAATTTTGTTTGTTTGTTCTAGAGCACCAAGAGTCGTGACCGTAAGTCCTCCAGCAAAGAAAGGAAGGATATTTTGTCCTTTGACCAAATCAAAGAGCAAAGAGAGAGGGAGCGTCAAAGGCAAAGGGAACGAGAGATTAGAGAGGTGGAGAGACGCAGACACTCTGGGTAACTACTGACTCCCATCATCACCTTCCCTTAGACCTGATCTAGTCTTGATCAGTTTTCCTACTAATTTCTCAACCTCCATGATTGCATTCCAGTGAGCGAGACCGCGACAGTCGTTCGGAGCGAGAGCGTATCCGCCTCTTCCGGGAGCGTGAGGAGAGGGAGAGGTTGATGAGGAAGCGCAACTGGCTAGAGGTAGAGAAGCAACGACTGAATGCCGATCGCATGGAGCGAGAGTTTCTAGAGCGTGAGCGTCTCCGAATAGAGTACGAACGACGGCGTGAACAGGAGCGCATTCATCGTGAGAGGGAGGAGCTGAGGCGACAACAGGAACAGCTGCGCTTTGAACAGGACCGACGTCCCGTCAAGAGGCCTTATGACATGGATGGCAGGTATGCATAGTGTTGGGTTGCTAAAGTCACAGATTTTCCTTAGGGTAACTGTTGCGAAAAACGCAAAACCAGTAAAAGACAAGGTTTCCACAACCAACTTCTAACTCTGCGTGATTCTGACTTGGAGTTCACTGAGTAGGAGTGTCTTGATTTGTCAGTTTTGAGCTCGGAGGAGTGTCTGGATTTGTCTGATTTTTCTGCTTTCTCTTTTGAATGTACAGAAAAGATGATTGGCCGATGAAGAGAATGACCATGGATGATCGCTATGGGCGGTCGGATTTTGGACGCCAAGATCGATACCAAGACTTTGACCACAGAGATCGCAGCCGCTATCAGGACGACATGATGATAGACAGGTAACATCAGCTTTTGCCTAACAGCACCTAAATGTACGTTTCGCTACTATACCGCAATCATTTACATGTCTTTTTGTACAGGAGAGACAACCGAGGTGGGATCCCAGGAGACAGAGACAACCAGGTAAGTCCTGATGCCAGTTGCACTTGGGCCTGTCATCGCTGCTTGCAGCTATTGTTAGATTTGATTCTTGGGTATTAGATGGCATCTCATCCTGTTTTCTCCATCCAATAGCACTTTTCAGATCGGGACAGACATGGCAGGGACAATCGTGACAATTGGGGTGGCGGTTACGACAAGCGTGGAATGAATCCTTCGAGGCCGGTGCCAGGCGGGTAAGTTGTTTTTCCTCATCTAGTCAAATGTTCATCAAATGGTCTTGACCTCTCTTTGTTCATTGTTTTGCTCTGCTTCCTTTTTAAAGCCGTGACAACAGAGACTGGGAGCCTGGACGTAAAATGGATGGGGACAGAAATTGGCAAGGTTTGTTCAATAAACATCTGTTAAAGGGTTAGCTCACCCAAAAATGGTGTATATGACTTTCTCCTTTCAGACAAATACAATCTGAGTTGGCATTAACAAATGTCCTGGCTCTTTAAAGCTTTATAATGGCAGTGAATGGGTGTTGAGACTTTGAAGTCCAATGAAGTGCATCCATCTATCATAGAAAGTACTCCACACGGCACCAGGGGTTAATAAAAGCCTTCTTAAGTGAATCGATGCGTTTGTGTAAGAAAAATATCATATTGAAAAATGTATGAACTTATGTTTGACGGATGGACTTTATTGGACTTCAAAATCTCAGCACCCATTCACTGCCATTATAAAGCTTGGAAGAGCCAGGACATTTTTTAACATAACTCCGATTGTATTTGTCTGAAAGAAGAAAGTCATATACACCAAGGATGGCTTGAGGGTGAGTAAAAGTTCAAGATCAGAAAAGGTTGCATGTTCTCCACCCTTCTGATTTGCTACCTTTCTTTTTAGGAACAGACCGAGGGGTCCCAGGACAGGGTCACATGGCACGGGGTGGAATGGCAAGGTAGCGAGATTGATGCTTTTATTGTCTTGTTTGGACTGTAGTGGATATCATGGATAAATTGTACCAGTTTTCATTTGTTGCACGTGACACTTAATATATTTGCCTGCTTTGCAGCCGAGGTGGATACATGCAGACGGGGACGTCCCAGTCAATCTCTGGAGCCTTAAACCGACCGAATCAGATGATGCAAGGCAGCGGAATGCAGGGAGGTGGAGCCTTTGGTCGACGCTATTAACTTAAAACCTCTTCCCTTGTGTGTCTGTTGTGTGTAAAGAAACTGTGCAGCTTGTACATTGCCAAACAAGCTTTGTAACTGTATTTTTTAAGTCCACTTTTCTTTTCATGGTGTAAAGACGAACATAAAAATGGTTACATTGTGTAAAGAGAAGAGATTTTATTTCAAGATTTTTTTTTCTCCATTCCACATCTCTAGATTTTAGTCATTTCTGTTGTACACTTGGTGAATGCTCAGGAATGTTTTGCTCAAATGAAACCAGTCTTTGACACCATGAACTTTATGTCCACTCGTTTTTGACATGTTTCAATAAATTTATTGTGGAGTTTTCTTTAAGTAAAGGGGTGCTCTTGTTTTCTTATGATGAACATTAGTATTGTGTTACCACTAGGTGGCGCAGTTAGTTTAAGAATTAATAGAGGAATTGAAGAATGCTGAGAAAGCAAGCAGATTTTTTACAGTTTAAGAAAAACACTGGTAGAATGTAATGTACAGTTGAAGTCAAAAGTTTACATACACCTTGCAGATTCTGCCAAATGTTAATTATTTTACCAAAATAAGAGGGTTCATATAAAATGCATGTTATTTTTTATTTAGCAATGACCTGAATGTGATATTTCATATAAAATGTTTACATATAGTCCACAAGACAAAATAATAGCTGAATTTATAAGTGACCCTGTTTTAAAGTTTACATACCCTTGATTCTAAATACTGTGTTGTTACATGAATATTCCCCAGCTGTTTTTCTCTTATGATTGTTGTTCATTAGTCCCCTGTTTGTCCTGAACAGTTAAGCTGCCTGTTGTTGTTCAGAAAACATTCAGGTCCCATAGATTCTTTGGTTATTCAGCATTCTTTTCCAACAGTGACTGTATGATTTTGAGATCCATCTTTTCACACTAAGGACAACTGAGGGACTCATATGCAGCTATTACAGAAGGTTCAAACGCTCACTGATGCTTCAAAAGGAAAAACGATGCGAAAAGCAGGGGGTGAAAACTTTTGAACAGAATGAAGATGTGTACATTTTTCTTATTTTGCCAAAATATATATTGTTTTTCATTTAGTACTGCCCTTCAGAAGCTATGGAAGTTACTTACATGTTTCCCAGAAGACAAAATAAGTTAAACTTACCCTGATCTTCAAATTCAAAAGGTTTTCACCCCCGTAATGCTCTTAATGCATAGTTTTTTTTTCTTCTGAGGCATCAGTGAGTGTTTGAACCTTCTGTAATAGTTGCTTATGAGTAAATAAAAAATAACACACATTTTGTATGATCCCTTTTATTTTTGTAAAATAACATTTTGCAGGTTCTGCAAGGTGTATGTAGACTTGCTGTATATATACTGAGCATAGTATTTGAGGTTAATTTTGTAAAAGTGGCAGTTGTGTTATCGAGCCCAGCAGCTAACATGTGGCATCTCTGTATTCTTGGTTACAGTTTCAGATGTTTTGCTTTGCTAAACTAAGCAAACAGATGGCATTACAATCATATCCTCCAGCCAGTTGCTCAATATATCTTGATTATTCAGAGCTTGACTTGCAAGGCGTAGGAGGACTGTGGTTTTTAATAAACCGTTATAAATAAATGCACTTTTTACTTGACTTTTAAATGTCAAAAGAGCAAAAGATTGCAAATTGTGGAAGTCTAATCACTGGAGTATTAGATCACTAATATATCTAATAATAACAACCCTCAAGTTCCCATATTGCAAAGGAAACCATTTTCTGAATGTTTTATGTTGGTTTGCATCCTGAATCAAACTACTAGTTCTTTGTTCTGATGTTCCTCAGAATTATTTGTTAGTTAGAGGGCGATGTTGTCCCAACTTTGAACCTGTGGATACAGTCTGGAATCTGTTTTCAGTTAATCATTATGATAAACTATAGGGGATATTGTGCATTGCTAGCTTGAAATTGGTCTTGGTATTGTTAAGGGATGTTGTTTAATATTTCAATACAAATCACTGCTCTGCAACTTTTAGTGGGGGCGGGAATTTGTAATGGACATCCCAAATATCGATAAAGATCAATGAACCGTATAAAAATCAATAAAACATTTGGTTTGACTCCAGTGACTCAATGTCCTAAAGTAACCTCTGGCTAAAGTGATGATGCCTTTTGGGGAGGTGTCTTGAATGATGTCACTAACTTAGATCAGGTCGTGCATCAGTGGCCAATCACGTCCAGGCTTAAGGTTTTGGAGGTGGAGTCAAAGTTTCATTCCTAGAAAAACCTGGAGGCCATACAACTTTCATTATATATCATGCTGTTAAAATGTGCCAAGGAATTGTGCATAAATTTATGCCCCCTATAATCCTGTCCAAACTATAATCCAAAAATAGTTGCCTTCAGGCAATGATATTGTCCATTGTTTAAGGTCTGAACGATATTCAGTTGTTTGAATTGGCACATGTTCTACTGTAGACCAAGCCATTTGGAGCAGAACCTGAGCAAGCCTGGAAATTCAATTACTGTACCACATACCCATGAGAATTTCTGTTCTCCCCTTCAGACAGCAAAACAATGAGATCTCTGGAAGTTTCCCAAAAGAAAAAAGCATTGGAAGAAGATGAATGTGGGGGACCGTTTTGCTCAAAACATGCTATTGCTGTTTCTCATGTTTCCCTGAGCAAAACACAATGGAGATTTCCATTATACTTTCGGAACTGATTTCAAAGTGTGGTCCTCCTTCAAAACAAGTCTGTATATGCCTAGATTGTGTAGTTCAGGTATGTGAAACCAAAACCATTCCTCTCTGAATAGATTTCAAGCACCTAAGCTAAGAAGACATGGTAGCCACACTTTTGAGTGCTTCCAAATTGTATCTGCTTGTTTATGTTTTATCTAGAGGACATGTTACAGGTAAGACATGCCGTTATGATCGGTCTTGCATATGGTGGGTTTATTTCAAATCAATGAAAGGACGTTTTCCTTGTTTTTTTTGGCCACTTCAGTTGGCCCACTTGCCTCAACTTGCCTGGAGCTAAATCAGATGTGCTTTCTTATTCAGATATAAGGAAACTTGTAATCATAATTAATGGTCTTGCTGAAGTAGGCAATACTATCGTTGTTCATACTTAGGCTTAGAGATTTGAACAAACCCCAAAGTATTGTTTTGGTGTGTAACTGGACCTGCACCGTTTGTGCTACAGCCTTGAATTGACTTGTGGAGGAGAGGTGCAATTGCTAGCATAAGCAAAGTGATTTTCATTTGATAAATGATAAAACTGACTACCAACACCACAATGTCTTAAGTCATTCAAAACACTTAGTATTATGTAAACAAGTGTCGAGATGCATTTTATGTGATGTGCTTAGAAAAAAGTAAATAGCAGAAATAGGGTTCCACTGGTAAACTAGCATTTTAGGGGTTAAATATGACATTATTGGGGTCGACTCAACCCGCGGCAACAGTAAAGTAGCCCAATTCCGTGGGAAAACTGCGGAATTTGCAGCATTGCTAGTTGTATGCGCATTTTTTAAACAGAAAACACAACAGCGATTCTTGCCCCGGTCAATATATCTGTTAACACGACACGTTTCAGCGAACTGGTTTATATTTTGTAGTTTACTCACTGTAGCTTTGTGATAAATACATTTATAATTGCACTGGACTTCAATTTAACCAAGTATCATTTGTTTTTTTAATTTTTCAGAAGCTTTACAAGACATTAACAAGTACATAAAACACTATGAAGGTCTGTCTTATGACAGAGAGCTCATAAACCAACAGCACCAACGCATCAAACGAGAGACTCATCCAAACAAACAAGAACTTAATGTAGACTTCAACGCTTTTCAAAGGTACTTAATGGTTTTAAGACATCCAGACATCTGTATTATTCCATAATACTTGTATATGTACAATAAACTTTTACTAAGCACTGTTTTTGTAGGGAATTCCACCTGCGTCTCAAACCAGATGCAAATGGCTTCACAGAAGATTTCAAGGTCCAGTCAGAAGATGAAACTCAGATGGTGGATCTCTCTCACATATACTCTGGAGTCCTAGAAGGTAGGGTATTTTGAAACACATTCATTGTACATTTATTGTTCAAACACAATCAAGATTAAACCTTTTTTGTCTCGAAGATGAGAATGAATCATCATGTCAGGGGTCTGTTCTTGAGGGTCAGTTTGAGGGCTCCATTAAAACAGCCAATGGGACGTTCTACGTCGAGCCCATTGACAGATACAGCACCTCCAAAACTGACCACCACTCCATCATTTATCACGAGGATGATGTGGGTAAGTCATTAGGATGTATAGTTCATGTCAAAAGTTTACATACACCCTGCAGAATCTGCAAAATGTTAATTATTTTATCAAAGATAAAAGGGATCATACAGAATGCATGTTAAATTCATAACCAGTTGTGGATCATTCAGGTAACAGCACAGTATTAAGACTCAAGCATATGAGTTTTGAACAGGGTCATTTTTATAAATTCAACCATTTTTTGTCTCCTGTGGACTATATGTAAATGTCTTTTATATGAAGTATCTTATTTAGGTTAGTACTAAATAAAAAAAAAAATAACATGCATTTTGTATGATCCCTCTTATTTTGGTAAAATAATAACATTTTGCAGATTCTGCAAGGTGTGTGTAAACTTTTGACCTCAACTGTATTTCTTTCTTCCCTGAGGTAAAGCCCTGATTTAGTCACAACAAAACATTCTCATGTCTTTTCTTGTGTGTTCACTCCGAAAGTAATTTTCTTAATCAGTATTTAGTAATTTTCCAGTAAAGACAAAAAAAAAATCCTAAAATTCATATTAAATTTCTGACAAATTTAATGATGTTGCAACATCATTAACACGGAAACATACTGGTTTTAGAAAAAAGGCAAGCATGAAGGTCCACCCCAAGCCTGTCCCTATAAATTCGTATGATCTTGTTTGTACGTTATTTTGGAGAATGTTCAAAATACTAATTAACAAAATACTATTTTGTAGCTTTAGCTTGAAAACTGTAGTAATTTATTTCTTGAGGAAAACATTGGTGAAAAATGCAATCAAAATGCTCTAGCAACTAAAAACAAAACAAACAAAAAAAGCTACTTTTGGAATGAAACTATCATATTTACTTATAAAGTGTTAATATGAGCGGTGTAGAAGTTGCATGCAGGAGAGCCACATGTGTTACACATTATATTGATTGTTCAAAGAACAGAAATATTATAAATCTCACAAATTAGTCTATTTATCCCTCAAACTACTAAGATGAATGAAGAAGGCTGATAATGACCGTAATGCGTTTGTTCTGTAGCCAAGCCATTTTTGAATCCTAATAATCTCTTTTTCTTTGTCAACTGACATGGAAATGATTGCTTTAAGTAGCCGGTCTAGACGGCATTAAAGATAAAGCTGTCATGCACTGTAAAGTAACAGGATGAGATTTTCACAGTGTGCAATGGATATAGTCTTTTGTCTCTTTTAAGGATGTTTTTGGCATTGATTATGCTAACTCTTTAGTACAAATCTTTGGATTTGCTTCAGATGAAGATGCTCAATATTATATTTTACAAGAATGCAAAACAAGTGCATTTTGACTTGTTTTCTCAGACTTTTGTACCCTGAACTGTTTTGACGCAACTCCTGTGATTTACATTTGTGTCTGTGCACCTCTTTCATAGGGGTCGTAAAAAGACACGTGTTCCTGTCTTTGTATAGCAGGAGGTAAACATTGGCAGAGAGACAAGTGTATGTATAGTCTGTGGAAATTGGTGGTCATGTGATCTCATGGTTTAAGTCACACCATACCCATGTGGTTTCAAGGTTACTTTAGAGTATTTCCCATAGGTGCAGAGGCTGGTTATTCATATGTGTGTGTGTGTGTGTGTGTGTGTGTATTAGATTTATTTGGATAATACATGTAATCTTATCAATATTCTGTAGTTGTACTATAAAATGTAAAAATATAATTACTGTATAATTTATGCTAAAAATCAAATAGAACAATGTACAGTAGTCAACATTTGAAGTGGATCAAAAAATGAAAAGTTTTTATCCACTTCAAATGTTGACTACTATATGTAGTTTATAGCAACAATTATTAAAATATATATTTTTAAAATGTTAATCAAATATATCAAGCCCGTTTCCACCACTGAATAAAAAATAAAAAAGGTAATTCTCACATTTCTGATTTTTTTTTTTTCAGAATTGTGAGATACAAACTCACAATTGCAAGTTATAAAGATTATAAAAATTGTGAGACATGAGCTATTAATAACACACAATTATAGATATATGCTCCCAGAACTGTGAGTTTTAGTCTTTTTTTTCCCCCTCAAAATTGGATTTTTTAACTTGCAGTTGCGAGAAACAAACTTGCATATGTGAGAAAAATAGAATTGCATGTTTTAATCTTGCAGTTCTGACTGTATAATTTAAAATTACAAGTTTATATTACGCTGTTCTGGGATAAAAGTCTATGAAAGTCAAGTTTATATCTCACAATTCTGACTTTATTTCTTAGAGTTGGGAGTTTATTTCTCATAATTGCTAGTTTATGCCTCGCAAATTTGACTTTATAACACACAATTGTGAGTTTATATTATGCAATTCTGAGAAAAAAAGTCAGAAATGCGAGAATTACCTTTTTTTTACTTTTTATCCAGTGGTGGAAATGGGCTTCGATATATGTTTAACATTAAAAATTTATATTTTATTTATATATAAATTTTAATCATTTTTGCTATAAAACTACATACACAATTATTTATTTATTTTTTTATCATGATAAATTATGTGGTAGTTTATATTTTTACATTGTATAGTAAAATTAGAGAAAATGGATAAGATTACATCTAATAAGTACATATTAGTCTTTTTTTCCCTCGGAATTGGATTTTCTAACTTGCATTTGCAAGTTTGTATCTCATACAAACTCGCATTTGTGAGGAAAAAATGACAGAATTGAGTTTTTTATCTTGCAATTTTGACTTTATAACTCAAATTTGCAAGTTCATATCACACAATTCTGAGACAAAAATAAAAATTGCGAGAAAAAAGTCAAGTGTGCAATATAAACTCGCAATTGCAAGAAAAAACTCAGAATTGCGATACAAACTCAGAGAAACAATGTCAGAATGCGTGTTTTTATCTCGCAATTGAGAAAAAAGTCAGAATAGTGAGTTTGTCATATATTTTTTTTATAATATATAATATTTTTTAAATATATAATATATATTAAAATACATACAAATATAAAAATATAAAATATACTAAAATATCAAAAAAAAAAAAAAAAAAAAAAAAAAATCAGTGGGAGAAACAGGCTTATATAATGCACATGTCTGTAAAACTAAAGTTGCATCCTAAAATAGTTTTTCACGTTTTACGCATTTTTTTTTTTTTTTTTTTTTTTTTTTTAAACGGTGTCTTAATTTGCACCAATTTTAAGTAACGGATTTCCTGTGTGAGTCACTTGATGACTAAACCTGATTGTACGAATCAGATCTGTTATTTATACTCATCCCATTTGTAGACAATGCCATGGTTTGTCTGCCATCTGGAAGTTAAAACTAACAGGAAGAGGAGCAGCCTTGACTAGGTTTCACTGCAGCTGGCTGGATAAAGGAAACAACCAATCAGAGTCGACCGCATGAAAAACATAAATGAACACAGGACAGTTTAGCAAGAATTTCATCGTCAATTCACTGTCGTGTCTCAAAGCTTGGGTTTCGATTTCCA
The DNA here is from genome assembly GCF_022985175.1 of Labeo rohita. NCBI lineage: Eukaryota > Metazoa > Chordata > Actinopteri > Cypriniformes > Cyprinidae > Labeo > Labeo rohita. Next base: position 33,434,465 of record NC_066890.1, read on the forward strand.
GAAAACTGTACTATATAATTCAGTGATGTAAATTTAATGAATTGGTGCTGGTTGCCTTGCCTTACAAAAACCACAAGATCTGTTCCAAGTTAGTCTTTGATTCTGCAAGTGTTCTTGGATAAACATTCATTTTAATTTCCACTCCCCTCTGGTTTTGGATTGTTTCCCGATAAATTCAGGCGTATTTTTCCTTAAACAATTCCCGAAACCTTTCTGCCCTTGCCTCCACATGCACAACTACTTGAAAGAGACACACGCAGGATGAAGCCAAAGTCTGGAAGTAATTCCATCAGTGGGTCAAAACCTGACATTTACCCTTTCCTCTCACATGCTCCATTTCTCTCTACTCAAACTCGCTGATCCAGGTACGGCTCTTGTAGCCTTTTTGTTTATAGAAACTATGATCATGTTCCAAAGAATGATCTGAAATCAGTGGTGGGACCTTGCTGACTATTTTATTTTCATTGAAGAATTCTTATTGGTTGGTTCTTGCACACCAGGATGGTGTGATCCAATCACATTGCTTCTCTATTTAGTGTCAACTTGACATTTATACCCAGCTAAACTCCCAGTCATTTTACAGTGTAGGTAAAACTTAACCAAGCCATTGTGGCAGTCAACCACCTGACTTTGCATGAGCTTGTTGCCTTAAATTAATGTTTAATCTGTTTTGTGTCTTTCTTGAGACCTTCCTGAATGTGAATTCATGGTGTAAAACCTTCTCATTGAAGTCTGAGAGTCATTTTGTTTTAAGGTCATACCGACTACGTAACCCAGCTATGTTTTGTCTGGTTGGGGTCACGATGCACATCTGTCACAAACAAGTGCAGATGTTTTTTATAGTTGATTAAAGTTTCTATGAGAATGTTTTTAAGTTATTTTTTAAGAATCATAATATAACAAGGTGATCAATGTGTTTTTATTTTTTGAAAGGCTTTTGAAGTGCTCTAACCTTAGTAGGGGCCTTTGAAGGTTTTGAAGTGAAATATTTTTTCAACAGCAACAATGTAACTATGAAGGAGGTTCAACTTGAGCACTTTGAGTTTGGTCAGTTAGCAACCACCAAGAAGTCATTCAAAATACCCTTAGCAACCCACCCACAACGCTTTTACACAGTCCAAGCCCACTCTTTTTTTCCTTTCCAATTTAAGACAATGAAAAAATAAGTTAAAATGTGCTTTCCTGTCATTTATGAGGCTCAAGTTAATGTCAAGTCTACCAAAGTTTAGTACTGTTAGAAATGAAGTTACAGTGAGGTTTTTCGACAGAGGTCATAAAAGATACAATCGCCCAAGTCCCACTTGAGCAAGCGTGTTGGTTTTGCAATAAATCCATAATTTCAAGACTGTACAAAGATTTTTGCAATCTTTCTTTGTCTGAATGTCTGCATGTCATCTAGTCTTTTATTTCACAGGGCATTAATAAGACTGTATTTGGCCTCATGAACCACAAATAGTGTGGTTATATTGAGTAAACCGTTCATAAACCATTCTTACATATATCTTATGTTTTGTTTTACTTGTTCTGTGTTTCCTGAATGAGGCCTTTTGAGTTTATGAAAATATAAGAAATATGTATAGAAAAAAGCTTATTAGCTTATTTTCTTATCATAGCAACATTCGAAATTAATTACCAGCATTTCTAGGGGTTCAAGCGCGTAGCGTTGAAACCCTATTGTAATTGTTAGAATGGCCAAGGATCAGCAATCTCCATCTAAAACTGATCGTGCAGACCAAACCGTAAGTCGTAGAGACTTGAGACTTGAGACTTGGAGGGATGGTAGTACTCACACTACCAAAAACATCACCAAGGCTTGCCTTAATTTGCCTGACGGGGGCGCTACAGTGATCTAAAATATCATTTATAACTCCTAAACCGTCAGTCACAGGCTCAAGTGTCTTATGTCGCTGGAATCCTCAGATTTGATCATGAACCTGGCAGAATTTTCAAGTATTTTGGATTTTTTTTTTTTTTTTGAAAACTAGTCCTGGGTTTATGTAAGAACTCAATATGAGGTCACAGGGAAAAAAGTTGCAGATCTTGACCACTTGGTGGCTCTATAAGAGGTAAAAACCTTAAAAATGGCTGTATGTGCAACCATTTGTCCTATCAGCATGAAAATTGCTGTGCACGGTCATGGTCCAAAGTGCCACAAGTGTCTAAAAGGACATTTGAGTATCTCAAAAAACATGACCGCCCTTGGGCGATTAAGTTTGAGCACCTATTAGACAAGGTTAATGGAGGTCGATCGGAGCGAAACTCGGTGGGCCCCAAATGAGAAATTTGAAAGAAATCAGCCACTGGGGGGTGATATTGCATTTTTTTAAGGGTGTAAACGATTGTATGTTGCACATTTTTTCGCACATATACGTGTTATTCATATCATAGGACAGAACTTCTCATTCTGGACAACTTTGCCTCTACAACTACTGCTGTCAGTCAAATTGTTTTTTAACTAATTGAGAAAATGGAAAAAAAAACTGCTTTTGCATACTAGTTTTTTGCTCAATCTAGAAAAAAAAAAAAAAAAACACTGCAAAACAATTCTCTGGACTAATTCTCTGGACTAATAATTATCAAAAAAAGTACCCTCTGAGAAGCTATAACAGGGTCGTTGTCCTTGTTGTCTTTTTTTTGGCCAGTTTAATGCATTCTTGCAGATTAAAAGTATTAATTTATTTTAAAAAATACTTTTTTTCTTAAACAAAAATTTTGGTAGTGTGTAACATTAGTAAGTAATTAGAAAAGGGTCCTGTCCAAATTTACCCAAAATCGTATAAAGCTTCAAGGAAAACTCAAAACGTCACGAAACAAAGTGACTCAAAGTTTTAAGGAGATCGGGCCACAACTGGGGCTATAACAGTCATAAACGTTAAAAAACTATTTTCCTATGATAGATAATGCTTGCTAAATAATGTCTTTTTTCATGTGTGCTTGCATGCCTTAAAGCGCTTGAACCCCAGTAGTCGCTGCTTGCAGCTGTATTTCAGTATGTTATTTATATACTATATAATGTATTATTTTTTTTAATCTTTCTGTTTAGGTTTATTTTTAAATAAAAATAAACCCTATTGTAATTGTTAGAATGGGCATGGATCAGCGATCTCCATGTAAATCTGATCTTGCAGACCAAACCGTAAGTCGTAAAGACTTGAAACTTGGAGCGATGGTAGTACTTATACCCCCTACAGCGTGACCAAGACTCACCCCAATCGGCCTGACGGGGGCACTACAGTGATCAAAAGTATGAAATTGTTTATAACTCCTAAACAGTCAGTCACAGGCTCATATGTCTCATGTTGTTGGAATCCTTGGCTCAGATTCGATCGTGAGTCTACCAAAATTTTCGGGTATATCGAAATTTTCAAAAAATCTACTTTTGTGAACTAGTCCTACACCAAAAGGTTCGAAAGGGGCAGGGCCACTTTTAGTAAAATTCGTATGACTCCTGAACGGAATGAGATATCTCCGCCAAACTCACGGCCCCAAAAGTCTTTGAGAAATTTGAAAGAATCGGCTTAAATGATTGTACGCTGCACAGTTTTTCGCACATGCACAATATTCATATCTCATGACAGAATGATACCTATGACCTCTGCTGATACATATGACCTCTAGAACCACTGCTGTCAATCAAATTGTTTCATAAATGACTGAGATGATGTAAAAAAAACTTACTTTTGCAAACTCGTCCAAGGTTTTTCCCTCAATCTATAGGTCAATAATTATCAAAAACAAAGTTGAAATTTACCCGTTGGAAAGCTTGTCCAGATGATTCTAAACAAGCATGCAAAGTTTTAAGGAAATCGGACCACAGCTGGCGCTATAACAGTCATAAGCGTTAAAACGTATATTTCTATGGTAAATTACCTAGATTTGCCAAAAATGCTTTTTTAAATCATTGATTTAGGTGTTTACAGGCTTGCTAAATAATGTCTTTTTCATATGTGCTTACATACCTTAAAGGAGACGTCCACTTCCAGAACAACAATTTACAGATAATGTACTCACCCCCTTGTCATCCAAGATGTTCATGTCTTTCTTTCTTCAGTCGTAAAGAAATTGTTTTTTGAGGAAAACATTTCTGCATTTTTCTCCATATAATGGACTGATATGGTGCCCTGATTTTGAACTTCCGAAATGCAGTTTAAATGCAGCTTCAAATGATCCCAAATGTAGTTGTAAACGATCCCTGCTGAGGAAGAAGGGTCTTATCTAGCAAAACGATCGGTTATTTTCATAAAAATAATACAATTTAAATACTTTTTAATCTCAAACGCTCGTCTTGTCTTACTCTCCCTAAACTCTGTGTATTCTGACTCAAGACAGTTAGGGTATGTCGAAAAACTCAGATCATAAAACAGCGATATAGGGCGATTTTGAAGATGGGAGTTTTTCAACATACCCTAACTGTCATTAACCGGAAAAAATGGAGGTCGTAAAGAGCAAGACGAGCGTTTGACATTAAAAAGTATATAGATTGTATTATTTTTATGAAAATAACCAATTGTTTCGCTAGATAAGACCCTTCTTCCTCTGCTGGGATCGTTTACAATCACATTTGGGGTCGTTTGAAGCCGCATTTAGACTGCATTTTGGAAGTTCAACTTGGGGCACCATATCAGTCCATTATATGGAGAAAAATCCTGAAGTTTTCCTCAAAAAACATAATTTCTTTACAACTGCAGACAGAAAGACATGAACATGGTTACATTACATTATCTGTAAATTGTTGTTCTGAAAGTAGACTTCTTCTTTAAGAGCTTGAACCCCAGTAACTGCTGCTTGCAGCTATATTTTAGTATATTATTTATATACCACATAATTTATTAGTTTTTTTAAATCTTAACAAAAAAAAAAAAAAAAATTAGTTTTAGTAATGTTTAAACTTAAACTAAAATGAAAATGGCAACTAACCTAAAGGTAATTGTTTTTTTTTTTTCTTCATCTTATTTATTTTCTTATCTCATTTCAGCTTAATTTCAATAATTTAAATGATTTTTAATAGTTTTAGTTTTAGTTAACATTAACAGCACTGTTAATTCTAACATTTTTAACACTTGTTTACATCTCGTTAGTCGACTCCCATATTATGACATATTAATATGTTGTTTTTCCACAGACAGCACTCCCTTGAAACAGGCTCACGCTGGGTTCTGTGGTGCCGAGAGGCTGCAGCATCTTGTCCAAAACCACCAAGAGGTCAGACATGACTTCACCTCATTTACAGTTTAGTCCTGCACAGTGTGTCCTTACAAACCCAAATAATTTCTATAAAATGTACACTGAATGTGGAAATGATTTCGAAATCAGATGTTCAGAGCTTTTTAAGACATCACACATGGAGGTGGCCGACATTACATCAACGCTTCGCAATGTCACTCAATAATTGTTTTGCCCTACAACCTTGTCCTGTTTTAGGAGGCGACCTGCTGCATGGAAATTTAAAATCCTATCTGTCCAATCTATCTATTGTTTGAAGGTCCTGGTTGGGTTAAAGCCATTTACCCAAACTGGGTGCATGGGACAACCTGCCGTGCCTTTAATCAGATAACAAGCTAGCATTTTATTTTAAGCTCATATTTACACCTCACTTCCGCTTGTTTGGTGGCAGCATTGAAAAACCAGATGTGAGCTTTTCCCTAAGTTCTCCCTTGACGCCTTCTCAGTGTTGTGAAATCCTCTCCATCTTGTGACCCACGCCAGATACCAGTGTCCAGGTCAAAGCGGAAGGTCGACCAGTCCAAAACCAGCTGTCTTCTGCACCTCCATGCAGACCACCTCTTCTACAAACGCTTTGAAAGTGTTGAAGCTGTTGTGGCTCAGGTGAGCTCCCAAGATCTAGTACTCAAAAGATTCTTTCATTCAGGCTGATGATCACACATGCATATTTTTCCTGTTGACTGTGAAGTTTTTTCCCCCTTCGGTGCCCAATCTCCACGAAGTGGGATTCACAGCTTGTTCCTTTCTTGATCCCACCGGAGACTTCTGCGAAATGGTGGGGTTGTATGTAACCAATGGACCAAAGCCAAGTGCTTTACTTTGGCTGTGAGAAACAAAGCGGGTACAACTTAACCTTATGTAAAGTTTGTATGCTGAAGATAAAAGACAGGATTTCCACAAGTTAATTTCTTTTCAGATCTTTTATCTGACGAGTTCTCCAGATTGGTGTATTTTGGGGGCTGGACCGCCTGCCTTACGGCTGAGGTCACTGAGGTTTTACTTTGGGGGTAGTTCCCATTGTCTGCGTATTATTTTTGACGGTTACGCAATGTTTTTGCTTTACTCTCCACATCTGGTGATTTTTATTGTTTTAGCAAATCACTACTTGTACGAGATTCCTGAAAAGCAATGTTTATGCCAGAAGGATAACTGAAAAACGCCCATTAAATGATAATGGCTCTTTATTTTGTTTTATTTTTTATTTAGCTGGTTTCTGAGCTGGACAAAACGGTTAGAAAGTAAATAATTTTGATTCTCATATTTGTGCCCAATAAAAATGATCAATACTTACTTAATAATAATACTTATATAATACTTAATACTTGCTACTTAAAAAATACTACCTTTCAAAAGTTTGGTATTCTTAAGATTTTTTTGTTTTGTTTTGTTTAGGTTTTTAAAAGAAGTCGAAAAATAAAGTAAAAACAGTAATATTGCAAAACATTATTACAACTTTTAACTTCTTTTCCATTTTCTTTTTTTAATGCAATCTTCAGTGTCACATGATCCTTCAGAAATCATTCTAATGTGCTGATTTTAATTTTAAGAAATATTTTATTATTGTTGTTGATATTGAAAACGGTTGTGCTGTTTAATATTTTTCAAAAAAAAAAATTTCAGGATTTTTTTGATGAATGGAAAGTTCAAAAGAACATCATTTTTTAAAATATAAATATTTTGTACAATTTCAAATGTCCTTACTGTGTTTGTGGCCAATTTAATGCATACTTGCAGATTAAAAGTATTCATTTATTTGAGAAATACTGTTTTCTAAAAAAAAAAAAAAAAATGTAGTGTGTGTAAATATAATTAAATCACAATATAAATACCAATGAACATATATAGTAATATATTTAATGTATTAATAATAAATGAGTCTTCAAATAATATATAATATTTAATACATTAATGAAACAATTATATTACTAAACATTAATACTTAATTAATAAACAAGACTTTTTTAAAAAAAAAAAACAGTAAAAGATGTTTTTTTTTTTTTTTTTGTAAAATAAAATCAAATTTACCAGCTTAATAAAATTCTATTTCTTTTTCTCTTAAATATTAAATATAATAACCGAATATACATAAACTATGGAGCCTGTTTCCGCCACAAATAAAAAAAAAAAAAAAATAAAAAAGGTAGCTGCGACTTTTTGTCTCACACAATTCCGACTTTTTTCTCGGAATTGCAAGTTCACATACTTTTTTTATACTCAGAATATAGTGAGATATAAACTCACAGTTGTGAGTTATGAAGTCAGAATTGCGAGATATAAAGTTACATCGTAATTCTGAAATTTTTTTTCTCATTTGGGGGATATAAACTCTCAATTCTGACTTTTCCCAGAATTGCTATATAAACTCCCAAATTTTGACTTGTTTCTCGCAGTTGCGAGATACTCGCAATTATACTTTTTTTCTCAGAATTTTGAGACATAAACTCACAATTCTGAGTTATAAAGTCAGAATTTCTCCAAATTGTTAGTTTGTATCTCACAATTCTGACTTTTCTCTCGCAATTCTGCGATTCGCAATCTGCGCAATTCAACTTTTTTTTCTCAGAATTGCGAGACATAAACTCACAATTCTGACTGTTTTATTTCAGAATTGCAATGTAAATGTGTATATATATGTGTCAGAATTGAGGTTTATATCTCGCAATTGCGAGAAAAGTCAGAATTGCAAAATTATATTATACTCGCAATTTTTTTTTTTTTTTTTTTAAAGAATTGTAAAATATAAACTCGCAATTTGGATTATAAAGTCAGAATTTGTCCGAATTATTAGTTTGTATCTAGCAATTCAGAATTTTTTCTCGCATTTGGTGGATGTAAACTCACAATTCAACTTTTTTTCTCAGATTTGCGAGACATAAACTCAATTCTGACTGTTTTTCTCAGAATTGTTATATGTATAATAAATAAATAAATAAATAAATAAAATAAGAATTACAATACTGAGATATAAACTTTTTTTTTTCTCAGAATTGTGAGATTTAAACTTGCAAGTTTAAACTTCTGAGTTGTAAAGTCAGAATTTCTCAGAACTGTTAGTTTGTATCTCACAGTTGCCTTTTTTTTCTCGCAATTGGGGGAATAAAAAAAGGCCAGAATAGCGAGATTAAAAAGTTGCAAAGTTGCCTTTTGTATTTTTTGTAAAGTGGCAGAAACGTGCTACCATAATAAACTGAACAAACATAAATAAAAAAAAATAATAAATAAACCCAAAAAACATTTTGGTGTCAATAATAATGCATATTAATGTAAATATTAAATTACAATAAAATAATCATAATATACGTTCATATACACTGCAATATCTTGAGTTGTGGTTATTTTTAAGTATGTATGTATGTACTCGTATGTTCATTTTTTATAGCAGAATCGGACGTGCTTGTGTAATTGGGTGTAGGTACTCGGGCTGTGTGCCATGCCACAGTGTTATTTCACATTACCATATTCACCCAGTGCTGTGTGCCAATATGTTGGTCTTGGCCGGCTCATTGTAAGGAACAGAGGCCAGACTGTCACTCATACTCTTCACCAGACACTTTTACCCCAGAGTGCTTTCATTCCCTCAGAGGCGAAATGTGCCTCAATCCACTGACAGGGACAGGGGCAAGAGACTCTCTGGAGGATTCACTGTTGCAACTGAAACTCTGAGGAACAGTGTCTCAATTGATCAAATAATATGATAAGATTACTGTGGTAAAATTAATCTGTCTGTCCGTCCTCCTGTCTGTCAGTTTGTCACTCAAGAGGAGATGAAAAATTAGTTAATAATAAAATAAATGCACCAATATATTTTGCAGGTTGCCTCCTACATGAAAGCAGTGAACGACATTTACGGCAAAGCTGACTTTGACGGCATAGACCTGGTCAACTTCAAAGTCAAATTCCTCACCGTAAGGTCCTTGTTTTGGTCCGTGTTTAAACAAAATAATTACAGCTGTATTATATATATTTTGACACTTTTTTTCTTTTTTTTTTTGTTGTTTATTGCTTCTAACTTTAGATAATTGGATAATAATTATTTACCCATTTGTTATTTAATGTAATTTAATGCCTTTTAAATAAAATAATTCATTTATTTTTCTGTTAATTGTAAGTATTTGTCTTTTAATTGCACATTTATTTATTTTATTGTATAGATTAATTAAGTTATTTGTTTGTTTATTTATTTATTGCTGCCTAAATTTAGATCTTCTCAAAATATTTATTTATTTGTATTTATTTTATTTATTTGATTAATTTCATGTTTATTTTCCTTTTTTTATTGCCTCTTAACTTTGTTTATTGACCCTTTGTTTTTTGTTTTTATATTATTTGTTTCTTTGTCTCTTGATCTGAGCTATTTTTATAATATTTATTTAGTTTCCTGGTATTAATACATTTTTTTTTGTATTTATTTAGTGCATCTTAACTTCAGATAACTTAAAGATAAAAATATTTATTTTCTTGTTTTAAGTATTTATTTATTTAGTTGCTTTTGTTTATAGTTTTTATATTGTTTATTTATTTTCCCTTGATTTGAACTAATTTCATAATTCTTTTTTTTTTTATTTTATTTTATTTATTTTTTTTGCCACTTGATTTTTATAACTAATTTCATAATATTTATTTACTTTTCTGGTATTTTTTTGTATTTATTTATTATTTTCATTTTAATTTCAGATAACGTAAAAAAAAAAAATATTTATTTAAAAGTATTTACTTACTTTTTGCCTCTAAACTTTTATTGACCCTTTGTTTTTTTTAGTGTTTTATATTGTTTTTCTTTTTTTGCCTCTTGATTTTAAATAATTTCTTAATATTTATTAAGTTTCCTGGTATTTATTTGTGTATTTATTTATTTATTGCCTCTTAACTTCAGATAACCTAAAAATATTTATTTTCTTAAGTATTTATTTATTTATTTATTTTTGCCTCTAAACTTTATTTACCCTTTGTTCTTTTTGTTTTGTTTTATTTTAGTTTATTTTATTTATTTAATTGATATTTATTTGGCTCTTGATTTTTACTAATTTCATAATATTAATTTTGATTCCTGGTATTATTTTTTAATCTATTTATTCCCTTTTAACTTCAGATAACATTTTATATATATATATATATATATATATAATATTATATTATTAACTATTAACTAATTTCATAATATTTTAGTTTCCTGTTTTTTTTTATAATATTAATTGCCTCACCAATTCCTCACCATAAAATCCTTATTATTCATCGATGTTAAAGATTTAAATGACATAAAACAGGTTGCAAATTATTTCAGGTGATCACCAAGGAAGATCCCAGCAGTCCTTTGAGCAAGAATTACATTGGGCCCGAGAAGCTGTTGAGTCTGTTTTCCGAGATGAACTGGAACGACTACTGCCTGTCTTACCTCCTGACCAACAGAGACTTCAGCGGGGTTCTTGGCCTGGCCTGGGAAGGAAAACCAGGTAATATTTCAGCCCATCCGCTCTAGACGGATCGTAACACAAGCCGCCTCTGTGACGCCCAAAACAAATGTCACATGGTGGAATATTATTATACTCAATGGTGGTCGACCGGGCTTATGCATCGTTTAGGCCTTCGGTATGTGACCTCTGTCCACAGTTGTGCTTGACGCGACATGATATTGGAGCAAAGCTATCTGATAACATCACTCAAAGCCTAGACACCCTATTGAAAAATTGTAGCGTGAATGGTGGGGGTCTGGGTGTGGAGTGGTGGTCTTTGGGAAGTACTTCTAGGAAAGAATGTGCTCTCATGTACAATTCAGAGAAACAGTTGCATGTGCTGTGAGAGTTTTATGAGATACGAGTGGACAAGTTTGCTAATGAGAAACTGCAAAACTTACAGTGACTCTAATCGTATGAGTTAACCAGAATACGGTGTTATGCAAGGACGTTTAAGGTTTTTATTTTCCCACCATATTTTAAATTATTTATTCCCAATTTCTATTTAAATGAGTCAATTGTATTTTAGTAATATAAAAGCATATATAGCTTGTTTAAATCATTTTTTGACGGTACTATTAAATGTTGTATACATTTTTTTTTTTTCAGATTGATTTTAGTATTAAAAATCGTGACGTTTAAATAATTGAACATCAGTTTATTAAATGTTAACAAAAATACATTTTTACGGCACTATAAAATCAGTTTTATTTTTTCCCATATTCTTTTTTTACTTGTTTATTTATTTTTTAGATTTAATTTTTCTACATTCTGTTTAAATTGTGAAATAGTGTTTTAACAATATAGAAGCATATCTAATTAATTTAATTCATAAAATTTAAATAATTAAAACATCAGTTTATTAAAGGTTAGCAAACAAAAATACATTTTTACAGCACTAATTGTTTTTTTTTATCATATTTTAGTAATATAAAAGAATATCTGATTCATTGAAATCATGAAATTTAAATAATTAAATATCCCCCATATTCCATTTTATTTTTTCCAAAATAATTTTTTTTTAGATTTAATTTTTCAAGATTGTTTAAATGGTTAATTTGTACTTTAGTAATATAAAAGCATATCTAATTAATTGATATCATGAGATTTGAATAATTAAACATCAGTTTATTAAATGGTAACAAAAATAAATTTTTACATCACTATAAAATCTGTTTAATTTTTTTCCACCAAATTTCTTATTTTTTTCAAAATTGTTTAAATGTTTAATTTGTATTTTAGGAATATAAAAGCATATCTAATTAACTGAAATCATAAGATTTAAATAATTAAACATCAGTTTATTAAATGTTAACAAAAATAGATTTTTACGTCACTATAAAATCTGTTTAATTTTTTCCCCCCAATTGTTTTTCCCAAAATGTAATTTTTTTTTTTTTTTTTCAAAATGGTTTAAATGTTTAATTTGTATTTTAGGAATATAAAAGCATATCTAATTAATTTAAATCATGAAATATAAAAAATTAAACATCAGTTTATTAAATGTTAACAAAAATAGATTTTTATGTCACTATAAAATCTGTTTAATTTGTTCACCCCCCCCCCCCATTTTTTTTTTTTTCAAATTCTTTTTTTTTTCCAAAATTGTTTAAATGTTTCAATTATATTGTAGTAATATAAAAGCATATCTAATTAATTAAAATTCTATATATATCTCAGTATAATTCCACTGTTTTTTGTTTCGTTTTGTTTTTTTTAACCAAAGCAATCAACGTGTTGTTTGTACATTGTTTCTACTACCGCCGCTAATTTGACCTCGTAATTAACATTCCTCTTCACAACACAATGAATGCTGCATTCCGCATTAGCAACTTCCTCTACATGACAGGACATGACCTTAGCTGTCGTTCCCTTTTAATCTGGACATCTGCAACAATGTCATGAATGAGATGACATCTGTCTTTATTGATCAATTCATTCCCCTACCTGTCTGAAAAGACCAGCTAAAACCATCTTAGACCAGCATAGGACTAACATAGTCATGCAGTTATCAGAATAGTCTAGTGTGAGGGACACAAGGACAACTTACAGTTACAACTTGGCATAAGTAGGCATTCAACTACAGTCCCAACTTAAGAAAGAAGACCTCTCTCATCTAGCAAAACATTCCTTGCATTTTTACTCCTAATGGCTCTCAGATCTGTCAGTTTTCACTAGGTAGTGCTTTGTAAATGTACACTGGCCTCAATCCGGTTACAGTATCTGAATGTCACTGGGATCTCACATGGCCAGCAAACTGAGCAGTCATTGTTTCATTTATTATTGTTGCGACTGGAGGTGCAGGCCACCAGCTGAGATCCTAGAAAGTTGCCATGGGATTGACCGCAGCGCCCGCTGTGATTGGCTGAGAGTGGGGGTGTGAGTCCACAGCAGTGGTGACATGTGACCAGAAAGCTATGCATGTTAGACCTCTGCCCCCACCACAAAAACTGAGATAACCGCATTCCTTTTTCCGGATTTGCCTCCATGGCGAAACCCTCACGTGAGAAGATTTCATTAGACACGCATGCGTTCCTTCACGCACATTAGCATTTAACCACCATGCAAATCCAGTATCAAGTTGCGTTCAGTTCCATACGGGGCCTTTTGTGTACAGTAATTCAGGCCTTTTTTGGACAAACATAAAAGCAGCAATGACTTTGATGTGACTTTTTAGTGCTTTGGCACTCAAGAAACTTGATGGATGCTAACACTATCATCTTACAGTTTGGCCCTGGAAAGTTTAACCAAGACATCTGCAAGGTCTACAACAGCCTAAAGTCTTGGCCTTGTGTTGACTTGTTGTCACTCATTTATTCCACGGCGGAGTGGGCTGAAGGGGTTGTGGGGGCTTTCTGTCAATCATACTTACTCAAAGACACACTACCCTGCTTTAGCAGCTTGGGGTGTTGTAGAAAGGTCAGTTTTTGGTAGGTGGGTGGTGGATGTAGTTTTTTAAAAGGTTAGTTCACTGCAGAATGAAAATTCTGTCATTAATTACTCGCCCTCATGTCGTCCCAAACCTGTTAGTCCTTCATTCGTCTTTGGAGAACAAATTACGATATTTTTGATGAAATCTGAGGGCTTTCTGACCCTGCATAGACAGCAGTGTAATTACCACTTTAAAGGTGGTAATTATTATTATTGTTTAATAAAGTTTTATATTTTTATATGCCAAAACCCATAAATGAGTTAGGATTTGTGCACTTACTCTTCTATTACACTGAACTAAATGAATTGTCGAAAGTTTGATGGTGACGTTGATGTCATGTGACTGTGGTGTAGTTGGTGTATATCCTACATTTAGCTTATTACTTTGGGGGAATTGTATTTAGATTTCAAAATTTGTGAAGATTAGTCATGATGAACAAAACACGCAATGGTGATGTCACAAACCTGGTCGGTGTTCCATTGTCTACTCACCACCAGATGTCACTCTCGCTCCACCCACTCACTCTGACTGTCACTTTGCATCTTAGACTGCATCTCCCATCCTCCACCGCTCTGATTGCGTCAGCCCCCGTGACCAATCAGGCATCCTATAAAACCCCGGTCCTCCTCAGTTGCACTTCCTGGTTTGTTGTTGTATTGTATCGTGTTATTATTCCTGTTCTCCTAGTGTGTTCCAAGTTCCTGGTTTTTTTTGATCTCCTGCCTGGTTTTCTCGTCTACGTCTGTCTAGCCGCCTGCCCTGTGATTTATCGCTCGTTATTATCGGACTATTCTCTTGGATCGCCTGTTACATTCCTGTCTGCTCCTGTCACGACCCTGCCTGTATGACCATGTCTCTGTCTAGTCCTTCTAATAAAAGCTCGCTTATGGATCCGCTCGCCTCTCGTCAATCACTCCTTGTAACAGAACAAACCAGCACAACAGGATCCAGCAGCTTTTCCCTCGGTCATTCCGGTATGGACTTTGGACTATTGTGTGTGGGCGCGTCGCTTACTGTGGGGGTCGCGGAGGAGGAAAGCGACAACGCGGTAATGGCGGCCGCGCACCCGCTCATATAATGACGGCCGCGCCGGAGCGCGACGCCACAGATCCGCTGGCCGCTTGGCTCACTCGGGAAATGCGGCCACGCTGGAGCGCGCCCGAGCCATGACGACGGCAATGGATCGTATTGCTCAAATGGCGGCGAACGTAATGGATAGCATCGCTCTAATGGCGGCGACAGCTGTGCCCGTTCACAAAATGGCGGCCGCGTCGGAGCGCGTCCACACAATGGCGGCAACGGCGGAGCCCGTTCACAAGATGGCGGCGATCACAGAGCTCCGTCACGTCACAGCTGCCATACAAGAGCCGTTTAAAGGTACAGTTACATTCCCTGAGTCAAGTCAAGTTGCAACTGTGTTTCCTGAGTCAAGCCATGTTGTTCCTGAGTCAAGCCATGTCGTTCCTGAGTCAAGCCATGTCGTTCCTGAGTCAAGCCATGTCGTTCCTGAGTCAAGCCATGTCGTTCCTGAGTCAAGCCATGTCGTTCCTGAGTCAAGCCATGTCGTTCCTGAGTCAAGCCATGTCGTTCCTGAGTCAAGCCATGTCGTTCCTGTGTCAAACCAAGCTGGAGCTGTGTCAAACCAAGCTGGAGCTGTGTTTCCTGTCTCAAGCCAAGTTGCAGAGCCACCGCACAAGATGGCCGCCACGCCAGAGCCACCGCCCAAGATGGCCGCCACGCCAGAGCCACCGCACAAGATGGCCGCCTCGCCAGAGCCACCGCACAAGATGGCCGCCACGTCAGAGCCGGCTAAAGCCCCGTCAGCCAAGCCACAGCCTGCTCAGGCCGTCTCAGTCAAGCCACAGCCTGGTCACGTCATGTTTTCTGCTCCTGAGTCGGCACCCATCATGGCCGGTCTTCCCGAAGCGGTTTCAGACTCAAGTCACGCCCCGTCTGGTCCCAAGTCTGCTCCAGAGATCACGTCTGACCTCAAGTCTGCTCCAGAGGTCTCGTCCGGTCTCAAGTCTGCGCCAGAGGTCCCGCCTGATCTCAAGCCTGATCCTGAGCTCCTGTCTGATCTCAAGCCTGCTCCAGAGCTCCCGTCTGACCAGGAGACAGACCCAGAGGCCTCACCAGTCGGAGAAGCCGTGCCAATGCCTCCTGAGGTGTCAGCTTCGGCTGTGGATCCTCCCATGGAGGCGGCGTCCCTCTACAGACTCTCTGCTTCTCCCCATACTCTTTCTACCTCCTCTATCTCTGCTTTCCCCAGGTCCCAGACCGTAACGCGGGTTCCTGTTCCGCCCCGGAGGGCTGCTGCGCCTCCGGCTCCGCCCCGAAGGGCCGCTGCGCCTCCTGTTCCACCCCGGAGGGCTGCTCCGCCCCCTTCCCCTATTCTGTCTACCTCCTCTGTCCCTGCTCTCCCCAGGTCCCAGACCATGACGCCGGTTCCTGTTCCGCCCCGGAGGGCTGCGGCGCCTCCTGTTCCGCCCTGGAGGGTCGTTCCGCCTCGGAGGGCTTCTGCGCCTCCTGTTCTACCCTGGAGGGCGCCCGCGCCTCACGCTCTGCCTCCGGCTCCGCCCTGGAGGGCTCCTGCTCTGCTTCCGGCTCCACCCTGGAGGGTACCTGCTCTGTCGGTCCTGCCTCAATCTCTGGGCTTCCCTCATGGACCTGGTCCTCCAGCCCTCGCCCTGTCTCCCTCCCATCCCACCGCTTCCCTGGACTGTTGTTTCTTTCGAGCGTCTGGAAGCCGCTCCTTGGGGGGGGCTATGTCACAAACCTGGTCGGTGTTCCATTGTCTACTCACCACCAGATGTCACTCTCGCTCCACCCACTCACTCTGACTGTCACTTTGCATCTTAGACTGCATCTCCCATCCTCCACCGCTCTGATTGCGTCAGCCCCCGTGACCAATCAGGCATCCTATAAAACCCCGGTCCTCCTCAGTTGCACTTCCTGGTTTGTTGTTGTATTGTATCGTGTTATTATTCCTGTTCTCCTAGTGTGTTCCAAGTTCCTGGTTTTTTGATCTCCTGCCTGGTTTTCTCGTCTACGTCTGTCTAGCCGCCTGCCCTGTGATTTATCGCTCGTTATTATCGGACTATTCTCTTGGATCGCCTGTTACATTCCTGTCTGCTCCTGTCACGACCCTGCCTGTATGACCATGTCTCTGTCTAGTCCTTCTAATAAAAGCTCGCTTATGGATCCGCTCGCCTCTCGTCAATCACTCCTTGTAACAGGTGAGGTCACAACGCGCAACACTGCAAAATTTCTATTGCTGCCTTCGACTAAAGATTTTTCTGGTCCAGTAGTAGTCATTCATTTTAAGCATTAGTCGATTACTAGCCGTACATTTATTAATAAACCATAGTCTTTAATTGCCTACATAGCCTAATAAGCGCTCAAGTGCACGCAAAAAAAGCTTGCCACAGTGCACCAGCAGATATAATAATAATGAATGTGTCAGGGAAACACAGCAAGGAGACTGCATTAACATTTTAATTTAATGCTAAACTAGTGCTTTGTTTTCGGCTTAAGAGATGTAGACGTGACACTGACTCGTCATCTCTGCAGTAGTGATGCACCTGTATGTATGTTTCATACAAATTACATAATTTGAGAATATTTCACTCTATAAATGTATTTTTCACGTCTTTACAGAGATTCAAAGATTCACGCTCAAGTTCACAGAGCCCGAGATGGCAGAAAGCACATCCTGTTTGCTTTCGTTATTTTACAAAAGCACAACGTTTCGTTGTTATTGTGAGTACACACAAATAAACGTAGCGTCTTTACAGGTTCGAAAGATGTTTTACTCTTATCTGTATGACCAAAAATGACGGAGTATTTTAAGAGCAAGTGACCGCACCGGCACTATTGAGCTTCCAAACTCTGCACAGATACTTGAATAGCGCACATTTTCTAGGTTAATATTAGATTGTGTGAACATGTAAATTTGCTAACGTCACTAAATACATCTTTCAGATGAAAAGCCATATTTGAGGTGGATGAATGATAGGTGAGCACTTGGATGTCCTGCTCGATGTACTATATTACCACATAGACCAGCCGTTAACGATCTGTCCGTCACAAACTGACTGACTTCACCACTTCCTGTGGAATTTTTTTTTCTGTAACTGAGCGACTAATAAAATTTTGGTCGACCAAGCCTCTTTTCGTCAACTGACAGTTAGACAGCTATTAGTGGGCAGCCCTAGAAATTTCTTGGGTGAAGTAAATCCATTGTCAGTAGTGTAGCAATGCATGATTGTTTACTTAGAGGTCATTTCCAAACCAAGCAGCTTTAAATTGGTAAACATGGCAAATGTGAGCGTTAACGGTTTAACTAATTTGAATTCAGGGTTTTTTTGCCACCTGTGTCCCTAAAGGATTCCTGTTGACATTCCTGCAGAATTACGCCAAGCAAAGCTAAATGTGACAAACCTTGAGAATCATCAACTTTTGCTTATTTTCTCCAGTAATCCAAAAGCCAACGTAAAAATAATTTAGGGGACCAGAGTACCAGGGTGATGCAAACTTCTGGTTTGGCCTACATAAATGTAATCACCTATGCACTCCAGTGGCCTGGCACAACAAATCAGTATGGGAACTTTAGTCTAAAAATATTCCTGGGTTTTAAGTCCTGTTTACTTTTCCCATTTCTTAAATACTTCCTTAATCTTCACTATTGTGCTTGGTTTGGACTTTTTACTAATTGTTTTGACCTCTCAAATGACTGTATTGTGGATCATATCAACAGCCTCATGCCCTAAAAAACCTTGTGACAAAAATGGCTCCATGCGAGCCTAGTGGAAAAAGAGCCTGATATAGCAACTGTGAAAGGCAACAACGTCCCTGAGGCACTTCGCATGTTGTGGAAAGAGCTCAACGTTCTGTAAAGATGCCTCTGACCTAGAGTACATTGGAGTAAACAGTTCACCTTCATTTCATTTGGCTCTTTTCCTAGTCAGTTGGAATGAGTAAGCTCTGCCATGCAATGCATTTATATTCCATTGTCTAATTGAATATAGCTCACATAGTTATTTTAATGTGTTTGTCAGGACAACACCATTGTCCTTCCAGTAGCACTATTGGCTGGTCTGCAAGATCTTAAAATTTCGACGCGTAGAAGATTTCTTAGGAATTTTTAGACATTTGCATTTGAAACTTTCTGTGTTTATGATTATTTGCAAAGCACCAAGGTGACAAATGACTCAGCAATTTCAAAAATGAAGACCTCATGTGATGATGAGAGCCCTAAATGAGAGACAGATGACGACCATAAAGCCTCCATAAATGCACAGTTCACATATGTTTCATGTGAGCCAGTTTATCCAACCTCGGTGAATGGTTCTTGTAAATTTCCCACAGACAGGCATAAAAACGTGAATGGGTTCTCAATGTTTTGGTCTGAACACAAATCTCACAACATCTGAGAAGCCATAAGCCTGACCTTTGATTTTTGTCAGACTAAAAGTTCACAGCCTGGTTTAAAAGAATCCAGGATTTTGATGGACAGGCTGATCTTGACCAACTACAAGCTCTAACCCCTCTTACCACCCACCAGCAGATTTTAGTCAGCAGTGATGTAATTGGTTAGTGCTGTGCGAAACAGACCAGCTGTTTGTGATCAGCAGTAAAATTGTCTGTTGGCATTATAAGAGCTTGAATCAAAGGGGAGCTCATATGAAAAAAATAAACAACTCTGCTAGGGGTTCTTCTCCCTCTCTACAATATGTAAATCATGGTATGGGATAGTTTGGCCAACTGACACTTCTATTTCCAAGCGACACGGTAGTACCTTTACCTATAGCCAAGGGAGCCAAGTTTGTTGTGTTAAAACAAATTCAAACTCAAGAGAATATCCTGATGTGTTGTCTCTTCTCTGATTCTTAGATAACTGGGGAGGAATCTGCTCTGAAATGATTTTGAAGACTGATCGCAGTTCCAGCCATAACACAGGTCTAATCACTGTTCAAAACTACGGCTACTACCTTTCTCCCAAACATGTGCATCTGACCTTCGCCCATGAGTTGGGTCATAGTCTTGGAGCACCTGTAAGTCTGACGCCTTTAACAGACAAACCTGTCGTTTCAATAAATGGTTACAACTAACAACTGACACACGCATGACTGTTTAACACTGGGTTTGCAAATCAAATATGACTGTAATCTCCATTGGCGTCATTTGTTTTGAAAATGCATGCTGCTACGCTGTTGTCAAATGCTAGCTTATTTTTGTTCAATTGCAGGCTTTGGCGTAGCATGTCACGCTATAGAGCATGATGGCCTTGCTGCATGTCCAGATACCTTTCAGTGATTGGTGACCTTTTCCACATGTAGCTTCCTAGGACTCTTTGGCAGATTAGTTCTGCTCTGCTCCACTTGTCCACCTCCTCTATACATGTTAAGTCACATTTGACAGCGAAAGGGCTGACGAGCATGGCTCATTGTTTCCAGACTGAATTTGGGATGCAGAGCAGATCTAAGGAACCACATCACCTGTGATTTATGGGGAGGCCTGGGAAAGGGGCCAGTGGCCTTTGGCCCACTTATCTCATTTCATTTTGGAACCTTCAGTGTGCTCTTCAAAGAGTTTCTGTGAATGAAAAGCAACACAACATTATAGTGTGCATAATTTGTATACTTGGTACTACTTCCTAGACATGGAAGTATAGACATAATTAACGGCTCCAAGTTAATTACTAGTATGAATGCTTGTGCAATTGTTGTTGCAACTGTTTGTCCCTAATGGAGAACACCATCTAACTAGTAGTCGGAGACTCCCAATCTACATTTTACTTCATGCTTCTTACATTCTATGGCAGCACGATGAGGGTTCGGACTGTGGAGGCCTGGAGATCACCGGTGGCAAAGGCAGGTTCTTGATGTTCCCTCAAGCCTCCTACAGGATTGAGGAGAACAGTGACAGGTTTTCCCCTTGCAGCTTGCGGCACATGAGTCACATTCTGAATGTCAAGAAGGACAAATGCTTTGTAGGTAAGACACCTGAACAGATTCTGGGATGGGATAGATATGCTAATGAACATTAGCTTATCTCAGTCCTAAATCTCTCCTACAATGAGCCTTATCTCCATTGCTGATCATGGCGTGAGGTAAACCTGACTGGCTGAAGTATACCTGTTTTGTCTTGTCAGTTAGTGACCAGCCCATTTGTGGAAACCGCATCGTAGAAGACGGGGAAGAATGTGACGTGGGCCATGATGAAAATGATCCATGCTGTTACAGCTCGAAGGAACCTGCAGGTGTTGAATGTCGACTGAAGCCAGGCAAACAATGCAGGTTTGCATCAATCCGATGACGTTTTGGATAAATATAATTTCTTTACTATAAGGTCCCAAATAGCTCCCTCAACCTTTGCAGTCCACGAGTCCATGCCTTGGAGACGTAAGGTCAAATCAGCAGTTGGTTAGTAGACCGCTGTGAAGACCTCAATAACAATGGTATTACAAAAGAATATATCAGTGGTGCTTGGAGTGCTAGTGAGCTCCCTTTTAAATCTTTAAATGACAAACAGGTTACCTTAGATCAGGAGCATCCAGTCCTGCTCCTGGAGTTGTCATCTACCTGAATAGTTTAGCTCTGTCTTATGAGGTTTTCAGGATTATTCAAATGTCTCAACAGCTATTTGAGAGCATGTTTTAGCTAAACTCTCTAGGAACGTGGCCTATCATGAGCTGGTTTGGACCTCCCTTGCATAGGAGGACTACCTCAAACCTCTGAGGTGTTTAGCTCCAACCCTAGGTAAACATACCTGAACCACCTATTAAGATCCTCAAGATTACTCAGAACATCTAAGCAGCTGTTAGAGAGTTTAGCTGCAACATGCTCTTAAGGAACGTGGCACTCGAGGATCTGGTTTGGATCCCTCTTGTGTAGGAGGACTACTTCCAGTCTCTACGACCCTAGGTAAATATACCTGAACCATCTATCGAGGTCTTCAAGATTATTCAGATTTCTCAGTAGCTGTTTGAGAGCATGTTTTAGATAAACTCTCTAGAAATGTGGCTCTCCAGGAGCTGGTTTGGACCTCCCTTGCATAGGAGAACTACCTCCAACTTCCGAAGAGTTCAGCTCCAACCCTAGGCAAATATACCTGAACCACCTATCAATGTTTTTAAGATTACTCAAAATGTCTAAGCAGGTGTTTTAGAGCATGTTTGAGCTAAACTCTTTTTAGAAACTCTAGAAGAAGGTGGCCTTCTAGGACTTGTGGACTTTTACAAGAGCACCATTTGGGACCGGCCCTAATAATGCCTGAATCATGGTTTTTGAGGTCTACCAAACCTACCTTCTTAAAGATGATCACTGGTAACTCTAACTTGTTTCTGTCTCAGTCCTAGCCAAGGTCTGTGCTGCAGCTCCCACTGTGTCTTCAAGGACCATGGGGTGATGTGTGAACGTCAGTATGAGTGTCGCAACCAAAGCGTATGCAACGGTTCCTCTGCTGTATGTCCAGAACCCGCTGCCAGGCCAGACATGACAAAATGCAGTAATGGTACACGTGTCTGTTTTAATGGGGTATGTACAACAGTGACAATCTAGCTATTTTTGGACTATGTACTATTCTGATTTAGATTGCAATCTTCAAAACTTGCTGTTCGCAATTTGTCATCAATGAAATTTGATCTGTTTGTTTCAGTGCGGATTACACCATTCAGACTTAAACTCATCCAGATTTTATTCTGGTTTTGAACAACATATAACATCGTATCTAAAAAAAAAGTTCTAAAAAAGTCAGAATGTAGCCTTGAGGACATATAATATGTAACACAACTATGTAATTTAATTGAAAACAGACACTTTTCTTGAGCCAAAGTCATCATATTGTCATAAATAATACATATTTGTGTGAAGACTAAAAAGGAGAAACCAAAATGATTGCTTTTGTGAGACATCTTTTGATTAATATATGTGTTTTGGAACTAAACACATGAAATCATTTAGGCTTAATGAGCATAGTAATCATGTAAATTGGGTATATTTTGCCTATTATCCTATTACACAACGTGACGTCCTCTATAACCAGTGTCTTGTGGCTTGATGTCACAGGAATGTGGCATGTCTCTCTGCGCATTGTATAACATGGTGCAGTGTGACTGCCCGGGAGAGAACAAGACAGAGAAGTGCCACATGTGCTGCCAGCAGAGAGGTAACTACAGTGTTCCGCCTCAACAGAACGTGTTTACTGCTCCAAATAAATTAGATGCATAAACAGCCATTTGTTTTAATGAACTGTTTGTGCTGACATTACTGCTCCATAAACTGTCAGTAAACTGTGTGTTCTTGTATTTTTCTTCTCTGGTATTTTCTCTCCAAAGATAAACCTAATACCTGTGCAAGCACCACTTCTTCGGTTCTTCTACAGTACTTTAAAGGGGAACGTGTGGCTTTGGTTCCTGGGACGCCCTGCTCTGGAAACCAAGGCTACTGCGACAGGTTCAAAGTGTGCCGAATCCTAGACGCTGACGGCCCAATTGCAAGGCTTAAGAATTCTCTCCTGAAATTGGATGAGTTTGATGACCTTGCTGATTGGATGAAGGTTTGTTGGTCCAATATGGAACAACCCTAACTGCATAACAGCAAGCTAAAAACACTTTGGCGACTATGTTTGCTATTATTTGAAACTTCTCTCTTCTTATTTGCAGGCACATTGGTGGGCGATACTTCTGGGTATTCTCGCCATTTCAGCAGTAATGGCCGGAACTATCTGTGTTTTTGGCCAGCCACTTGAGATTGATGACAAGTAAACATCTTTCCACTTGGAGCCTTCCAACTGGCAAAAAACACTCCCTGCAAGCAAGAAAACATTGCTTTTGAGGCAACTTATAAATGTTCAAAACATCCGACTGATCGCTAAAGGCTGTCCAGATGCACAGCTGAGAGTCAACTGCATCTGTCCAAACATGATTTGAGTTTACTTCGCCTCTTCCAGCAATGTGTCTCACAGCTTCGGTCATTACAAAGTTATTTTAACTCCACTGCTGATTTGAGAAATGAATACTGTCCAGCTTTTCAACTATAAATCTTTGTCCTCAATAGCTTTGCACACAATGTTTATTTCAAATAAATCCAAGAATGTGACATTCCAATTTCGAAAAAGCCAGATTATCTCAGCATAGTTAATGACAAAAAATGGCTGTAGATTCATGAAAGTCTAACATATATTACTTGTTTTTGGGAATGGTACAATAAAAATACAGTATATATTAACCTGTGAATGGCTTACTTGTGGTTGTCTCTGCACATTTGTTTCCTCCGGAAATCAGGTTCAGAACGTTATCAGCAAGTATAAAATTTAGTGTTTCGCAAACTTTTGGCTATGATGAGTGATATCGTGACACCACTTTGTTTGAGCTGCTGGATTTTTATCTCTTCATGTCGTCCTTGGTGGGGTTACTGTGATAAGCACTAAGAACTAAGTGACATTTAAGCATGAATGGGGTAAAAAAAGGTCAAGAACTATTTAATAAAACATGACAATGTTGTTTTAACATATTCAGTGATATAAATTTGTAAATGAAATAGTTAATTTGTATATAATTAATAATATGGGCACCAAAAAATTAGGGGGGAAAAGCTAAATAAAACATTCAAGTACATGTTAAGACATAAAGATATAATTTATTATGATTTTTTTTAAAACAAATTTACAATTATGAACAGTTCATTTAATTGATGTACATCACCTTATTTTTCATTTAAAAAAAAAAAAAAAATTATACAATGTTGTAGCAGTAGGATGCAGTATTGACTGCTTAGGTAAGTCAACTGTCTACCGTGCAAAAGACACTTGTACCAATAATAAAACATTCAACACAGTAGATGTTTCATTTATGTGTTTATATGACTTTTTAGATTATCAACTGCAGGTGTGATTTTTTTGACCGTTAACAGGTAAAACATTAAAGATTTTCAATTATGATATTGTTTACATTTCCCTCAGAGAAAACGTACCCTTCCTAAGGTAAACCGTGTTTACAGAATATTCAGTCAGAAGTAAATCAATGTAAAACTAGTTTTACAGCACCTTCTTAATTATTTAACTAGTAATATTTTGTCTGGACGTCAAGACAAAAGCCGTTCGAATTCTTATTATGTGCCTCATTTTCGCGGGTTAAAACGTTCATTGCTTACTCTAATAGCGATGCTCAAACAGACGCAATTTTCAAACCACGCTGCTTTCTATTGGGTAAGACGATGAATTCGGGAAATTCATTTATGAACAACAACTACGTGTGGAAATATTTCGTACTCACGGCTCACGCGACATTGCGTGGATTCCTACTGAAGTGACTGGATTTTTCCCGCGAAAATTCGCCAAAACAACGGTAGGCTAAATTTGACTGAATCAATAACGTAAAACTTGTGGAGTATATAATTTAGTACAAAACGCTTAAATTATTTCAAAGACAGAACAGATAATGTAAGACAATGCTTGAACTGTGTTTGCTGTTAGCCAAAAGCATCCTCATTACAAATAATGATCGACTAGATTAACTAATGACCTAATTCAAACACAAATCCAGTATTATTTAATACAATTAATCACATTTCAAGGCTTTTTAAGCCTTTGGCATACCCTAGTACAAAAGTCCACAATCCATTTGCATGAATCAAATTCATAGCAACACATATCACGCAATACAGTACAGTCAGTGCAGTTGCAGTCTTAATAAATAACAGCTGTATAAATAGATTTGTTGAAGTGCTTCAGCAAAATCGCTTGTACATCCTTTCATTAGCTCTTCAGTTTGAGCCTGTGTTGGAACAAAACAAAATTAAAGTTATTGGAAATGTTTCAGATTAAATGTAAAAATATTAGCTTAATTATAGCATCTACGGTCACCTTTTAGATAAAGACTTCCATGGCTCCTTGCATTTCACAAATACAACATCCTGAGCTAAACTTCCCATTTGGGGATCTTTCAAACACAGCACCATCCTAAAAAATAAAGAATGAAAGTGCTTAAAAGTGTGTGAATGTCAATGCTTTAGAAAACAAAAAATATCAAATCAGGTGGCTTTTATTGTGAAGAAAACAACCAAAACATTTCACGAAAATTTGAAAAACAGTAAATAAGTTTAAATTATGTTCTGTAGTGAAATGTTGGTAGTTCATCATTAATGTGATGAACTACACCTGGTGTTACTCTCCTAGGACACCTGTGTGAACTTGAGGAGAACTCTGACTTTCTCAAGGCCAATTCACTGATGTCACTGAGCAAAAATGGCTCAGAAATGTGATTTTAAAGCTTTTTATGTTCACTATATTTAGTAAAAATGTTAGACACGTACTTCTTTTGTGTC
This sequence comes from Labeo rohita, assembly GCF_022985175.1. Lineage (NCBI taxonomy): Eukaryota > Metazoa > Chordata > Actinopteri > Cypriniformes > Cyprinidae > Labeo > Labeo rohita. The sequence continues at coordinate 33,460,396 of NC_066890.1, forward strand.
TCCCCGGCTCTGACTCTGATTTTATGGACCTGTGCGCCAGAATTTGCAGAATCTCCGTACCACCACGAGGAGAGCAGATTGAGTAAAGGAGATGTGGACTCTTCCAACCTAAACTTCAGCATCAGAAGATCTCCAACGTCCTTCTCGGTTACCACGAGGAATGAGTAAGTTTTATTGGCGGTGATCTTCTCCTGTCTGCTTGATGAAGTTAGTAAAGCAAATGGAATTTGACTGGTGTGCACACTATACAGTCATCTTTATGATATAATTATTGACTACTCACATGTTCAACTTGAGATCTTCTGCTTCGCCATTGGTACCGTAAAGTGAGACTGTCAGTGCTGGCTCCATTGCTAATTGATTTATTTCTCCATGGAAGTTGATTTTCAGCTGATAGTGGAAAACTGAAAATAAAAATGACAATGTTTTAACGTCTCACAACCAAGGTTATCATCGTTAACTAAAACTAAAACCATAAAAAAACAAAAACAATATTTCAGCTAACTGCCAAGGCAGCACTTTAAATTTTCGTTTAGTTTAGTTGAAGTACTAAAATTGGTGCTATCTAAATTAGCGTTAATGCAGGTGATTCATTTTTCCAGTTTAACGGCGTTAAAAATATTTAACGCAGTTGATGCAGTTTGGGGCTAAATCCAGAACCAAATTCGCATCACACACTGTACATTGACCATTGCGTATGTGTAAAAATTGAAGTATACTTTAAGCTTAAATGAACAGCCAAAATGCTTAAAGGTTTTCCATTTTTCGTTGAAAACCGTATTGTCTAAACACATGCTAAAGCTTAATAAAAAACTATATAAATGTATAAAACTAAAAAAAAATGAAAACAAAATTGTTTTAATTCGTGAAAGTTGACACTGACCTCTGAATGGCATGGAGCCTCGTGTCTTGGTAAACATCTTGGCGCTTCTTGCCTTACGGACTTTGCTGACGTTGTAGCCTATGGTGTTGCAGCGGTTCTTGCGACACTGGAGGCACATGCCGCGGTCGAACATGTCATTGCTCCCGCAGCTGTACGCTCTGCTAGCTTCTTCCTCATTCAGCAGGGAGTCGATAAACAGGTGGACGGACCTCTCGTGCTCGCATCTGATGGCATTATTTAAGGCTAAGGGTATTAATGAAACAGTCTTTTTAGTCATAGCAGTAAACCTAGTATTTAGCAGAGATGAATGAGTTCATTGTAAAAAGGTTGTAGCAGATTTATGTTGGCAAAACAAATTTGAAAGCCAGATTCCAAAAAAATGTGGAGATGTAATGACTTCTGATACATAACTAATCCCTTTCCGACCTTGGGAAAGTTATGAATAACAAGCAAGGGGTCTTTACCAAGTATTCCATAACTGGCAATTTTCTCCAGAGCTCCTCTCAAGTTGCAGCCAGGCTGGAAGCTTCCTCCATTGGGGTATATATCCACATGGCCGACCGGCTGCTCGATACCGATACTGAGACCCAAGGAACCTCGGGTGAATGTGTGGAGGACATCTACAAAATGGGCATCATCTGGGGACAGCCGTCCGTGGGCGTGGGCTCCTTCGAAGTCTGGTCCAGCTGGGTCTAGTCCTGCAAAACCCAAATCGTTGTCTCATACGTTGTGTTTAAAACCTGGCCTAGGGTTTATTTCCAAAAGAACGCCAAGGAACCTACCTGTGATTCGTCCAACTTTATTGGTTGCATGGCTTCCTGCAAAACCTGCGACGTGGGCGCCAAGACTATAGCCAATGAGGTGCAACTTCTCCAGAGGAACATTGGTAGACTCCTTATGAATTGGGCATAATGTCAATTAAAAACCTAGAATAGCAATATGTGTATTTGATTCGCTTAGATTTGTTGTGCTAACACAAACCTCCAGCCAGTCTATAAAAAGTCCGACCTCTTGTCCCACCGTCTTCGTGTTTTGTGCCGCCACCACATAATGGTTCTGCGCTGTGTCCAACCAGTCCACAACAATAACGTTAGCGTCTTTCTCCCTGTTATAAAGTGCGGCAACCAGTTTCTCAACCCAGCTCTCAAACAGTCCACTTACCTAAGGGGAAAATAGTTAATTTAGCACTAATGCATGGGACAGCTTGACAAACAATCAGCTGAATTTATCAATGTTTGTAAATGTTGCTTTACCGTCCACCCATGAATGACCAAAAAGGTTTTTGAAGTGTTTTTGAAGTCGCAGATGTTGAGGGTTTCTGGTTTGCCACGTACAATGTAACACACGTCATCATCTGGTTGGGACGGGTTTCTCAGAGAAAACTTGACATTGGCTTTGTTGATGTCTGACAGGTCCCTTAGATCCTCCAGGAAATTATCTATGTAAAGATAATAGCCATTAAAAAAATAATATAGCACTATTAACGTGTACTTTAAATAGAATACAACTTAAAATGCAAAAATGCATTTTTTATATAATTTTAGGAAGTGTTTTATTAAAATTTCTGTCATACTAGAATTACACTTATTGGGTATGTAGTAGTATTAGTCATTGAAAAACAATATTAAAATAAAATTAAATTCTGAAATTAAAAACATATATAAAATTAAAAATACATTCAAATATTGAAATAACATTTTAAAAAGTCAAACTGATTGTAAATTATTTTCTTATAAAATATATTATTAAATTGTTTGAATTATTTTTATTAAATTATTATTAAAATCTGTATTATAATTCTAAAATTGTGGACGTAAAGATTTATTATTAAGATTACTAAGATATAATATTAAAATTAAAATACTCTAAATTACTGTAAATAATTAGAATTAAAAACCTGTTAAATTCTATTAAAAATAAGTGGAATTACTTATGAGTAGTCATAAGTAATTCTCTAAATATCACATTTCTTTATAAGTTTAATAACCAAAATAATATATACATAATAGAAAATAAAATATGGAGTAATAAAAATTAGGTATACGATTTGACATACTTGGTATGCTTAATAAAACAGGATTTGAGAGGACAATAAGTTTTTCAGTAGTTCAGCTCAGCTGACATCCTTGGTGGGTGGAGCCATAATATGCTTACTATACACTATTATCACACCTGTAAACGATGGGATATCAGATTGCACTCTGAAGATTACCTTGTGTTACCTTGAGTATGAACTTGAAATGTACTTTATAGAAATCCTCCTCTCAAAACATCATCTAACATCTAGTCGACTCGAAGAAATGTGAGGTAAATGGTCACCGGCAGCTTCTACAGGCTAATTCATGGATTTAAAAGCTCAGACAGTTGCCGGATATTAAAGTTTTCCCCTAATGAACGGAGGATTTGCGGTAGGAATTGAAAACACAAGTATTAAAATTAAAGAACCGCGCCACGACCAACTCAAATAACGCCTCATGTTATCCGAATGCATTTCTTACGGCGCATCAACAAACATTTCATACATCTTACCAAAGAGTTCGTTGGTGAAGATTTCTTTCTCCAGAGCAGCGACGAGAAGACCAGTGAAGCTTAATAAGAGCCACGAAACGCATTGGAATGACAAAATGTTCATGTCTTTTCTGCGTGAACTTTTGGCGCTTCTGATCCTCACCTTCCTGTTGCGCGTGCTGCCTGCTATAACACAAACTGAGAAATCAAATATTCGCAAACTCCTTGTACCGCTTGAATCCTCGCTAATGAAATCTGAGCCTCAGACTTCAGTTAAGTTCCTAAATAGCACGAGTAAGAGCCATTGGTCTCAGCCCACAGGCGGGGTAATACGGTCTCACATTTGTTTAGGACTTAGTCAAGTGCTGCTTAGTGCTGTGTAAGTCTCACGAGGTTCTTTACCATAATAAAACATGCGGTTTTTACCTTGAACGGACCTTTTACCCCAAATGTGAAAATTTTGTCGTCATTTACTCACCCTCGGATCGTTTCAGATCCAGGTGGTCTTCATTTTTTCATGGAGTGAAAAAGGAGAGGTTTTGCAAAATGTTCATGTTGCTCCTTTTCCTATCTATCTGTCGTTCTATCAGTCTAATGTTCTAAAACAATGTTTTAAACTTACTTATATAAATCTAAAAAACGCCTTTTTAACGTGTTAGTTTGACCTTCGTCTAACATTATTTAAATCTGTCTGTCTATTTATCTATCTATCTATATCTTGTCCATCTAAAAACGTTTTTTTAACGTGTTAGTTTGATGTTCACCTAACGTTATTTAAATGTTATTACTTGTTTCAGAGTTCAGAGAACATTCGAAAGTAACGTTCCCATAATGTTTGCATAATAAATGTTAAATGAATGATAAAATACAATGACCCAGTGATGGTTTTAAAATCATGAAAAAACTTTTTTTAGACTTAAAAAACAGTCTATCTATCTATCTATCTATCTATCTATCTATCTATCTATCAATAGAATGTTCACATGATGTTAATATAACCAAGAAAAGTTTCACAAGTATGTGTCTATCTATCTATCTATCTATCTATCTATCTATCTATCTATCTATCTATCTATCTGTCCATCCATCTGTCTATCTATATCTCTCTGTCTATCTGAATGACAATATAATGAATATTAAATGAATGATAAAAAAAAAAACGTTATGAAAAAACATTTTGTAAAACATTTAAAAACTGGTCATTTTGAAACTTTAGCTAAATATTCTTAAGAACATTTTATTTATCTATCTATCTATCTATCTATCTATCTATCTATCTATCTGTCTATAATTTTTTTAACGTGTTGGTTTGACGTTCGCCTAACATTGTTTAAATGTTATAGAAATAATGTTTTATTTACTTACTAAACTTTGTTCTTAGAACATTTTAGATCTATCTAAAAAAAATATTTTTAACATGATAGTTTGATGTGTCTAACGTTATGTAAATATTACTACTTGTTTCAGAAAGTTCCAAGAACATTCAAAAGTAACATTCCTATAATTGCAAAATGATAAAATAGAATGATCGCATGATGTTCGTATAACCAAGAAAAGTTTCACAAGTATGTGTATATCTATCTATCTATCTATCTATCTATCTATCTATCTGTCTATCTATCTATCTCTCTATCTATGTATTTATGTATCTATCTATCTCTCTCTGTCTACCTGAATGACAATATAATGAATATTAAATGAATGATAAAAAAAAACGTTTTGAAAAAACATTTAAACACTGGTCATTTTGAAAGGTCTGAGAACTTTAGCTAAATATTCTTAAGAACATTTTTGTTTATCTATCTATCTATCTATTTATCTATCTATCTATCTATCTATCTATCTATCTATCATTTTTAATGTGTTAGTTTGACATTCGCCTAACATTATTAAAATGTTATAAAATAACGTTTTATTTACTTACTAAACTTTGTTCTTAGAACATTTTAGATCTATCTAAAAAAATTATTTTAACATGATAGTTTGTTTGTCTAACATTATTTAAATGTTACTACTTGTTTCAGAAAGTTCCAAGAACATTTAAAAGTAACATTCCTATAATCTATCTATCTATCTATCTATCTATCTATCTATAGTTCTGTCAGTCGTTCTATCTTTTGTTCTAAAACAATGTTTTAAACTTGTTTATAGAAATTTGTCATGCATTTTTCCCAATTCACATATTCCTAGGAAACAGCACAGATCTCTAGTTTGTATCTAAAGCTTATTGAATAACTATGTAAATGGGTCAGACAGGTTTTAGACCACTTCAGACTGACCTTTTTGTGTCAATAACCTGTTATGTCATGAAAGTTTGTCAATATTCATGCAGAACATGATAATAATATTCAACATGGAGGAGAAATTAATAAAGTCTCTTTACTGTTTGTGACCCTGGACCACAAAACCAGTCATAAGGGTCAATTTTTCGAAATTGAGATTTATACGTCATCTGAAAGCCGAATAAATAAGTTTTCTTAGGATAGTACAATATTTGGTCGAGATACAACTATTTGAAAATCTGGAATCAGAGGGTGCAAAAAAATCAAAATACTGAGAAAATCGCATTTAAAGTTGTCCAAAAGAAGTTCTTAATAATGCATATTACTAATCAAAAATTAAGTTTTGATATATTTACAGTAGGAATTTTATGAAATATCTTCATGGAACATGATGTCCACTTAATTTCCTAATGATTTTTGGCATAAAAGAAAAATCAATACTTTTGACCCATACAATGTATTTTTTGGCTATTGCTACAAATATACCCCAGCGACTTAAGACTGGTTTTGTGGTCCAGGGTCACATTTGAGAGAACAAAGTCTCATAACTCGTTATGTGCCAATACCCTCAATGCTCTTTGCAGGCATTGTGTCATAGTCATAACGTAACACTCAGACCCTGCCAAAACTCTGAATGATAGCTGCACTGTGGTCATTCCTTCCAGTTGTTATAACAAGCACCAGGCTGCTAATTGCTGCTTTCATGCAAAATATTCTTTGAGAACAAAATCATAGCTAATAACATGTCCATGCACTTTAGCAAACACTTCTAGAAATCACTGCCCACTATACAAGAACTTGGAGGGCTTGAATATGATTTTTAAGAAGAATTAGAAAGTGATAAATCAAAACCACATTTAAATCTCCATATCTAACTTTTTTATTCCTTAATGTGATAAACTGTCAGAAGTAGGGTATATTCCAGAAAATTAAACACTGAAATTTCACAACAGTCTCTTGCAGGAGTATCTGACTAATGAAAGTATCGGAATGTTGTTATTTCATTCCAAGAACTTGTTCTTCCACGGAAAAGGGAAGGGGATCTGGGAAAACAACCTCCTTGTGTTGTGATTTGAGGTTGCTGCACGTGTTTTCCTCTCCCATTTAACAATGCAAGTAAATTCACGTTTTTTTTTTGTTTTGTTTTGTTTTGTTTCGTTTTTTTAAACAACGCATTGTTGTTATTTGAATGGATGACAATCCATTCACATAGTATCTTATATGAATGAAGCTAACATGAGCAAAACAGTAGGTGACTGTCTTTTTATCAGATTAGATTAAAATATGTATATTTAATCAACAGATTCTAAAGAGATCAATAAGTCAGTGTTGATGCTGTAAACTTTGCAGCCAGTTTAAATTTTTTTTAATTTGTTTGAGACCTGAAGTATCAAAAACATGTACTTAATTTAATGCAGACATGTCATTTGCACAGAAAATAAAGAATTAAATTGAATTAAATTTAAATTAAAAACGCAAAGCGCTCTCATACTGTAACATAGCGTTTATTAAAATGACATCATACAGTGCACGGCATATGCAGATTCAATAATCACAGCTGATCTTTTCATTTGCTTCCAGTCACTTCAATCAGTCAATGTTTGTTTATAAAAATAGAAAGGCTACATAAATCAAAAGAAAAGGCAAGAGCACCTCAGAAACATGGAATACATATATTATGTGCTTAATGTACAAATATATACAATCAATAAATAGGAAAAAGGAAGAATTTTGGTGTATTTGTGGCTATTATGTGGGGCAGTCAACCCTGGCAGGCCTGGAATACTGTCAACATTTCAGATCAAATGCATCTTGTTTTACTTCTTGGCGGGCTCATATATAAATTAAAGTAGTTTCTCGCCTCATTTCTTTTTTAAAATGCAGATGAAACTGTCTTGGAGTTGCTTTGAAGGGGGTAGCGAGAAACAAAACAGAACTGTGGCAGAACTGTTTGTTGATTTTTCTCTCTTACCAAACAAAACTGATTTGAAGGAGGTGATGAAAAACACAACAAAAGTGGCAGAATCGTTTGTTGATTTTGCTCTTTTGCCAAACAATACTGAATCAAAGGGAGGCAAAGCCTTTAAAGTGACCTGTGCCAGACACAATAACCCAAGAAATGAAAGAAAAGTAGACATCTGAAGAGCTTTTTGTAAGTATATATAATGACAATTACACATATTCAGCAGAGATGATTTGGAAGAAGATTTGGTCCCATTTTTTTTTTTTTTTTTTTTTTTTAAAAGCAATTCATTCAGACTGACAGGTTGCAACAAAGACAAATCTTAAAGTTTTGCTTTCGGAAACTGAGGCAAAGAGGATTAGCATAGCTACAAAACGGCTTTTATACAATCTAATTCACAGTACGACCAAACGGCTTAATAACCTAGTTATTAAATGGAATTTCAATAGTAATACTGATAAACCAAACAAACCGTAACATGTTTCGAGTGGCATCTTTCTCCAACTGAAGAAGAGTCTCTTTGGTGGACAGCTAAACAATCCTTTTAACTAAGTGCAAGTCATTTTTAGATAGACTGGAACTGATTACTTGCATAAATATGTTGCATAGAGATTTGATTATCAATTTTATGGATTTAAGACGCACACTGAAGATTGTCTATCCAGATTAGCGGTATCTGAAGTGATTGTTTTGTTTTAAAACTGCACAGCAGCAATGTTTTCAAGATGCAGGATGTGTTTCTGGATTTGGGTTGGGTGAGGGTTACTAGTCGGAATATTCGGGAGAGATCAGTCTCTAACGTTCCAGTTTTCCCTGGCAGGTTTCGTGCCAGATCCCAGCAGAGGTGGATGACGATGTGTGTCTTTACTCAGTGCTCTGTTTGAATGAACTTCCGTGCATCTTCAGCTTGTGCAATCTGCGTAAATCAGTGTAAAGTGCAAAGGGTTTAGTTAAACAAAACTCGCCACAACAAATAAAACAAGAACATAATAACTGAGCGAGGAAGGTCGCAAGAGTTGTGTCAGCAAAACGTATGAAAAATTAACCTCTGGTTTTTGCGGCTCGACTGGGCTTCTTTGTCTTTCACGAAGACGGCAGCTTCGCCTCCACGGGAAAGGTAGGAAAATTCACCATCTTTGGCACTGAAGATGATCCTGGATCAAAAAACATATTTTTTTTAATTCTGCATGTTTTAAAGAAGGTTTAAGTTAAAGAAGGTCAAAATATGTCTCTCTGCTTACTTAGATTGTGTTTCTCCTGATTTGATGCGTATTTTGCGGATGTGGAAGGTATCGGGGCTCCGCCATGGCCAGCTGATGAGGGTGTCCTTCTCCCAGAAAAGTTTCACCATCAGCAGCTCTCCGATGTCCGCATCCGTGGTCAGCAGGAAAGACACGGTGCTGTTTGTGTTCAAAGCAGGCCTGTGGAACCAAAAAACATCTGTATTACTTTCTCTGTTATCTCAGTTCAGGACAGAATCCAATCTAAGGCAAAACATGGTCCAAAATAGTTGTTTGTTTTGGTACCTAAACTCTTAAAAATAAAGGTTCCAAAAGGGTGTTTTTGCAGTGATGCCATAGAAGAACGAATTTTGGTTCCACAAAAAACCTTTTAGTGAACAGTTCTTAAAAGAACAATTTTGAAGAACATTTAAAAAATCTAAAGAACCTTTTCTGCATTTAGAAAGTTCCATGGATGTTCAAGATACTTCGTAGAACCATCGATGCCAATAAAGAACCTTTATTTTTAAGAGTGTAAGGTCATAAAAATCACTGAAACTAAAGTAAAGTCTCTAGATCTTACTTGGTAAACATCTTAACCTGCATTTGTAGTTAATCAAAACCTGACATATCCAGCAGGAAAAGCTGACGACTTACATAACGTAAGGGATATTCTCCTTCTCGCCATGGATTCCATACAGTGAGATCTTCATGGGCTGGTCAGTGTAGCTCAATTTAGTCTTGCCGAAGAAGTGGACCTTCACGTGATAATGGAAAACTGTGGGAAGATAGTTTTTAGTATTTAGAAAGGTTTTTTTTTAAATAAAATAAAAAAAACATGAACTTTGGTGCTCCGCACCTTTATAGGGCATCACATCTCTGGTCTTCATGTACATCTTGCTGCTCCTGCGTGTGCGAATTTTGTTGACTCCGTAGCCCACCTTGTTGCAGCGGTTCTTGCGGCAGCTGAGGCACATCCCCTTGTTGAAGGTGTCTTTGGAGTTGCAGCTGTAAGCCAAGCTTTCTTGCTCCTGGTTGAGCAACGAGTCAATGAACAGGTGAATGGAGCGCTCGTGGGAGCACTTCACGATTTGATCCATGTCTGCAGAGAACCAAGAAAAATGTTAAAGCTTGTATTTGTGATTGGAAACCTAGGAACATCTGTATGTATGGGAACGTACTTCTTAAACCAGTGGTGGCCACCATCAACACTGTGTTTTGGAGGCCACACCCAGGTTGGAACGTTCCTCCGTTGGGGTAGATATCAATGTGGCCCACTGGCCTCTGAATCCCAATGCTGCGATCCGGAGAACCGCGAGTGTTGGTATGAAGAACGTCCACGAAAAGGGCATCGTCAGGGGAAAGGGTGCTTTGGGCATCTGCATACTCAAAACTAGGGCCAGCGGGATCCATGCCTGAAGATCCAAAAAGCTTGATTTTAATGCATTTTTTAAGTGTACAATTGAAAACCGACACACTGAAAAACAACATCAACTTACCTGTGATTCTGTTAACCTTATGTTTGGTGAGAAGACCAGCGATTCCTGCTACATGAGCGCCAAGACTGTATCCCAACAGATGGAGCTTCTCCCAAGGATAGCCAATCTCACCCTGGATGAAGAAACCAGACAAGATTCTCCATCAGATGCTCTTCACCTTGATGTACAACAAACCATTTCCAAGTGTTTAACATACCTGTAACCAGTTGACAAACTTGGCCACGTCTCTCCCTACTAGTTTGGTGTAGGCGGCTGACGTAGGGTAGTGTTGTTGTGCACGGGACAACCAGTCCACCACAATCACGTTGGCCGTTGGCTCTCGATCATACAGGGCTGATACCAGTTTGGGAACCCAGCTTTCAAACATACCCGTGACCTGAGACAAAATCATTGGCGTCATGGTTTGGACCGCTTTGTATGTCATTCAACAAGTGTAGTAGAAACACTCACCGTCCATCCGTGAATAACTATGAAAGTCTTGGTGTCTGGATTGAAGTTACATTCCTTGATGGTTTCGGGTTGACCCGGAACTATGTAGCACAGATCATCTTCGGGTTCCTCGCTGGTCCTGAAGGAAAACTTGGACTCGATGTCACTGAAGTCCGTCATCCATTCTGTGGCATTTTCCAACATGTTATCTGTCCAAAACCAGATCAACAATGAGTTTAACAGCTAGCAAGGTAAGTGCTGCTTACATTAAATGCTTTTTACTTGTAAGCTGATTATAGAAATTTTAATTATTGAAGTTGTAAAGAAGCTTATCTTGCATGTGCTTATACTTTTCCCTTATTTTGTATATGACGAATTACTTCCAAATGGCATGCTTGGAAGCTTTCCCAGTGCTTGACTCACTATGCATAAAAAAATTGTTTCGCTGTAAGTCCTTCAATATGTGTTCATAACTGATTTTCTGGCATGTCGAATGCATGTATGCAGAGTCTCAAACAACGTTTGACCTGATAAATTTCTGTGCCATATAGTTAAAGTCAACAAATTTGACTTTTTTAATGATGTTAAGTTTCATGTTTGCAAATCAAGTTTTCTAAGATATTTTGTAAGGTAAAAGTGAATGTAATCACTATTAAAACAAAACAGACTGACCATAAAAAATAATTTAGGGAAATTAATATGATTTACGAGTTGCATATGAATAATAAATGCTACATAAAAACACTAAAGATTACTAAAAACATGAAAAATGTGTTTTACAGGGTTTTTTTTTTTAACAGAAACATCTTTGCACCACCAAACATGGTCTTTTAAAACATCTAATTAATAATACAGTATATAAAATAATATATAAATGTATACATAAAAATTAAAATTGGTTGTAAAAAATCTTACAATTTTCCACTGCATTTAAACATAATTAAGTCATGCGGTCATACTGGTGCAAGAAAATCAATTTTTGATATTTGTGAATTGTGTTATTCTAAGTTAGAAACTTTAACACTTTTAAACTTATTTAACAAGGTTCATTCTATGCTTTTATAAAACAAATAAGCTTATACTTACTAAAAGTGGTAAATTCAATCGTTGGTTCAATCGTAGTTGCAAAACCCGAGGAAATGTAGACAAAATACATCCAAGATATAAAACAAGCGCTGCTTACTCTCCCCATATTAATATAAATATTATGATCACGGATGCAACAACTTATTAAAGTAAGTGTAAAAGCCGTTGAGATCCGGGTATTTTCAGCGTTACAGCAGGTTAATATTCCAGTTGGGGGGTTGCAGCTGCTTGAGATATCTTCTGTCCAGAGTTCCTCTGAAGAGTTTAAATCAGTACCGCTACTTGCGTGTCTTTATCCTCCCGTGCCGGACCGCATGCAAATCGCTGAAATTCTATTGGTCGAGAGAGGCGGGGTAAGACCTGACATGACCAATAAAAGACCAGGAACCCCCACACTGACTCATCACAATTACAAGTCTGTGAAGTTGTGAGGCCCCCGAGAGTCTACAAGCAAATCGAGTTATGATGGACTTTCTTTTTTATTTATTTATTTTTGCTTTTTGTTTTCTTTCATTATGTCGTTTTTCTGATTCGATTAAGGTAATTCAAAATATAAAAATACACTGCAAATGCAAATAAGAAAAGTGTTTTAAAAATTAAATTATTAATGAATTACTCTTTCAGTTGATTATTTTTACATTTGAAGTCATTTTTAATTAAAAGTTACACCAATTAAATTGTTAAAAAACAAAAAAACATTTAAAGCTTTGAGCTTAAATCTTAAAAATAGCCAGGGGCTTCTGTGAAAGTTGAAATTTATAAAATGTATTTATTTACTTACTAGTTAAATGTCGGCTATACTCCTATATTTCTGATAGATTTTCAGATTTATGTTACGGAAATCATTCTGTTTGATCATCACAGCCTACTCAAGGTCATCCAGCCGACTGATAAAATCACCCACACTGTTTGATAAGCGCTTTGCAAAAACTAAAACGTTACTTTAAACAAACGTTGCCAACTTAAAAACCAACAACAAAATTGTGTGCCCACTACAGCTTGCTTTTGGCAGCATATGGAAGAGGGTTACAAATATCAGTGTGATTTCCATTCAGGGAGACGGTCAGTGGGCGTGTTTAGCCACCCTGCGTCTCATTGGCCAGTCAGCGGTGAGCTGACAGACAGCCAAAAAAAAAAATAAAAAAATTTTACTGGCTTCTTGAGAACAAATATACAGGTACAAACAAATATTAAATATCTCAGTACTAATTTTCTGGAACTGGATTTCTTTTGTTTGTCTTCATCTGGATGAAAGTGCTAAACAAATACTGGGATTAATGCTAAAATAAATTCAAGAAAAACACACGCACGTGCCCTTTTATAAACACACTCCTACGTGCGCGTGGCTAAGCACCTATAAACATTTATACTCTTTGATTGCACATGTGTAATCATTTACAGTACACAAGAAAATTCGCTCACAGAGATATGAAACTGGATGCGACTCTTCTGGCACTATGTGGTTTGGTAAACCATGTTTGAAAGCACAGCTTAAGTGTTCATGCTAATGTGAATGATACAATAGCAGAAAAATGCAACATTGCTGTGCTGTTGATTTGAAACAGTAACTTTGTTCATTGTTTTACAGTTCTAAGTTTCATTTTTGTAAACCATTGATTTTTAAACACATAGTATTTAGTAGACCTCATATCTCTAACTGTTCTCAGGAATGTAAAAACTCTTACAGTCAAAAGTTTACATACACCTTGCAGAATCTGCAAAATGTGAATTATTTTACCAAAATAAGAAGGATTGTACAAAATACATGGTATTTTTAATGTAGCACTGACTGACCTGAATGAGATATTTCGCATAAAAGATGTCCACATATAGTCCACAAGAGAAAATAAGAATTGAATTTTAAAAAATGACCCCGTTCAAAAGTTTACATACACTTGATTCTTAATACTGTGTTGTTACCTGAATGATCCACAACTGTTTTTTTGTTTTGTTTTGTTTAGTGATAGTTGTTGATGAGTCCCTTATTTGTCCTGAACAGTTAAACTGCCCTCTGTTCCACAAATGTTGTGGTTTTTCAGCATTTTTGTGTATCTGAACCCTTTCCAACAATGACTGATTTTGAGATCCAGAGTTGTGGTTTTTGTTTAGTGATAGTTGTTTATGAGTCCCTTGTTTGCCCTGAACAGTTAAACTGCTTGCTGTTATTCAGTAAAATCCTTCAGGTCCCACAAATTCTGTGGTTTGCACCCTTTCCAATGATGAGTGTATGATTTTGAGATCCATCTTTTCACACTGAGAACAACTGAGGGACTCATATGCAACTATTACAGAAGGTTTAAACGCTCATTGATGCTTCAGAAGAGAAAAAGATGCCTTAAGAGCCGGGGGTGAAAACTTTTGAACAGAATGAAGATGTGTACATTTTCTTATTTTGCCTAAATATCATATTTTTGTCATTAGATACTGCCCTTCAGAAGCTACAGAAGATACTTGCATGTTTCCCAGCAGACAAAATAAGTTAATTTTACCCTGATTTTAAAATTGTAAAAGTTTTCACCACCGGCTCTTAATGCATCGTGTTTCCTTCTGAAGCATCAGTGAGCATTTGAACCTTTTGTAATAGTTGCATATGAGTCCCTCAGTTGTCCTCAGTGTGAAGAAAAAAAAAACAAAAAACAAAAAAAAAAGATTTCAAAATCAAAATCTTATTCAGGTCAGTACTAAATAAAAAAATAACATGCAGTTTGTGTGATCCCTCATATTTTGGTAAAATAATTAACATTTTGCAGATTATGCAACGTGTGCATAAACTTTTGACCACAACTGTATTTCAGAAATGTAGCATTTTCTCACTTGCTCACCAATGGATTCTCCGCAGTGAATGGGTGCCGAATGGAGGATTACATCACAATAATCCAAAGTAATCCATCTTGTGAAGTGAAAAGCTGTAAATTTGTAAGAAACAAATTAATTATTATGGCATTTTAAATTTAAACCATTGCTTCTGGCCATGGATAGAGGACTGGTATTTTAGGAAGAAGCCATGGGTTTGAAGTTAAAAAGCAGCTTAATCATGGATTTGATTCTTGCAAATATGCAGCTTTTCGCTTTACTGAAATCATGTGGATCACTTGTGAATTATTGTGATATTTTTATCAGCTGTTTGGACTTTCATTCTGACAGCACCCATTCACTGCAGTGGATCCAATGATGAGCAAGTCATAAAATGCTAAATTTCTCCAAATCTGTTCTGATATGAAGACACAAAATCATCTAAATCTTGTATGGCCTGAGGGTAAGTATATTTTAGGCAAATTTTCATTTTTCGGTTAACTATTCCTTTAATATGATGGTAAATATAGTATTTAGTTTTGAATGAAGAAAATTTGAAAAGCTTAGGTAAACCTAAACGGCCCAACCCAGAAATTCCAAAGGAGGCAACGCCTAACATTTATGGCTATGCCTTAGTCACATAGTAATCAGTGTTAAAATTTGGTAGTTTGCTGTGCTCTGGTAATATTATCTTGATGAAAGACTGCAAATGAAATGTAGCTTCTACCTACTTTCAGAGTTTGACTTGTACTAGCAGGCCTCCACAAATGTGTTTTTATATTTATCAGTATTGCACTTGCATGCTGACATTTAACTACAATTGCTTAAATAGATGTGATTTGTTGCATGTATAAAGTGCAATGCAAATAGTAGCACTAAATACAACAACATCAGACCTACAGATTTACAATTTTTATCTTACACAGTTCGGTGAAATATGTTAACAGGGATTCCAAATGTTTGCGAGAGCACTAAATAAAACCCATCTGGTCAAGGCTGAGACTCAAACTTCCAAGGCTTTCATCTCTTTATTCTTATCGTTCGTTCCCATCTCGAGGTTAGCGAAGGTTTTTGATTACATAAATGAGGCCAGTGCACAAGTCTCTTGATGGCTGCATCAACCGTGTTCATGTTGAAACATTAGGATTGCAGAGTCAGATCCCAATGGGCATGACACGAATGCCCCTTTCAGCTGTGAATGGTGTAACTTTGTCTGCTTAAATTGCCAAAAGGGGTAGCTGGAAAGATTTAGATTTTGCTTTGGTAAACATATGAAACCTATGAAAGATTACTACTAAAAAAAATAAAATAAAATATATTATTAGGGCTGTCAAATGATTAAATATAGTATATATAAATAATATTATTTATGTATTTTTTTTTTTACATTTTTATTTTAATTTTTATTAATATTACAAAATTCTATATTTAATCTTTTTTTTTTCACCCACCTATAGTAAGAGGATGTGAGCAGTCTAAAAAAAAAAAATCGGAAATATCACTTCTCAAAAATTAATGGGTAACAGGTTTTTTTTTTTAAATAGAATGCTTCATTTAGATTACATTTGTGTCACTCATCAGAAGTCATGTTGAAATTATGACTGACAATGCAAAATGTCAAATTATGACAAATACTGATGAAGAATAAATATGAATCGTCAAGCAGCTGTTATTCATAGGAACAAATTCAAACGCATCATCATATTACGAAATAGGTGTTTTCTACTAGTTATAAATTCATTTCCGTAAGATTTTTAAATAGTTTATCAGATACATGATGTATGAATTGCATTTCAGCATCTTAATTCAATGTGCTTGAAGTTGTAAAACTACAAGGTGTTTCTTATAAAGAGGGTTAACATTTTAAGATTGCCCTCAAACACCCAACAACACCAAACAAACACCCTGGTGAAAAAAAACTGCATATGCTGGTAGGTATGTTTTGATGTTGGCTTAAGCTGGTCCTTTGCTGGTTTATGTTGGTCCTTAGCTCGTTTATGCTGGTCCTTTGCTGGTTTATGCTTGTCCTTGACCAGCATAAACAAGCAATGGATCAGCTTAAACCAGCATCAAAACATAACTAACCAGCATATGCTTTTTTTTTTTCACCAGGGTACATACAGTAAAAGAAATGGAAAAAAAAGGAGAAAATTTAGATGATGATGAGTTATGGATTAGTTCATACTTTTTAAAAATTAAAAAATATATATAATGGCAGCAGAGTTGATGCATAACCAGTGACCAAGTTTTAAAACGTTTGAGTAATACTTTGTTCAAGTACACTGCTTAATATAAATGCCTGTTTGGTATATCGTACGATTTAAAATTGAGTTTTCCCTATCTCCAATTTATGTATGTAATTTATCTATGTATTTAGATTTATTCAGCAGGGGTTTGGACTTTTTGACTGAGCAAATAAAGGCTACAAGCCTTCCGGCAGAATCCAGTCACGTGTTGGTGAGGGCTTTCTCTCAGCGTCAGATAATCCTTATTGTTTTGCTTGCATTTACGTACTGGACTGCGAAACTGCGAATAGTGAAGTTTCAGCGAAATTAATGGATTAGCATTACATTCACTTGCGGCTCTTTGGGTCGTCCAAAATGTAGGGTTTCATAGTGAGCAACAGCTGGCCGACTCGCTACTCTCAGAGAACTGTGGGAGAAATCCAAGTGTTTAATCTTTCCTCGACAGCTGGCCCCTGATGAAGAACACCCATGTGATTCCCTTTGCACACCATTATTTTCTTGGATACTGAAAGCGCTGTTGCGGAAGAATCAGACGATAACAGACACCTACAGTTGACTTTAATCCCTGAAGTGATTCATTCAACGACAGCACGTGACGCAGGCCATGCGGCTCTGAATGCGGCGCAGCGCTGTTTCATATGGAATAACACGGCTGTCAGTAGGGGTCTCTGAGTTATGTTTTGTCAGGGATACTTTTGCCGTACATCCCCCCTTGTTCCCACCAGAGCATAAAGATCTCTGTTCCATATGCTACATCTGTTACACCACATGTTCATGTATGTACGTAAGGCACGCAACGAGAAGCTTCATAACACATGAATGTTTTGCCGTAACTTTCAGTGCGCTCTGTAATTTGAGTAAAGCCATCAATGCAATGTTTGTATGCTACTCACGAACAAGTATGTAAAATGCTGTTGGGAGCATTTTGTCGGGTGAACAAAGGACAACAAAATCGATAATATGCTGTTTGGAGCATTCTGTCAGGCCTTCAATTTGGAAAATATTTTAGTTTCCCGTGCGAATCATAACCCAACCGTGATTCTATATTGCCAGATGTTGGCACATAATACTGTTGAATCAACAAATTGATATTTTAAAAAGGAAAACAACGGGTATGAAAAAAATGTATTCAGAATTAAGTTTTTATTTAAAAAATGTATTTCAAAAGTAAATAAAAGTGTGATGTACATGCACAATATTTAAGATATTTTCATTTAAAAATAACCATAATTTACTTACCTCATGTTTCCAGCTAACAGGGAATGTTTTACAGGGACCTTAGTAAAACATTCATTCGAAGTTATTTCATTTTTAATAATGTTATCAAAAACGTTATGTCCAAAATGTTAATGTCCAAAAACGTTACATTATTTATAGCCTATACTGCTGATGGAACATTTAATTTTTCTTTTTATAACGTTGTTTGCAATGATTTGTTTTTTTTAATGTGTCTTGTTTCAGATGGTTCAGATGCAAAAGATGGTTCAGAACTTTCAAAAGTAACATTCTCACAATGTTTGCAAAATTATGAAATTTCCTTAATGTTTTCTCTAATGTTTACATAACCAAATAAATAAATAGACATTTTAAATGTTCTGAGAACCTTCAGAAATAATTTTTCATAACTTGATGGGAATGTTCCTATGGTGTGTGCACCAAACACAAAGGGAATATTTGCATTGCATTACTGGTAGGATGTTTTTCGTATAACTTGTGCAAATAAAAACATTAAAACAATTAAAATGTCACACCTCAAACCCAATAAGCTCTATGTCTATAAGCTCTTCGCTGATTGGCTTGTGCAACAATGCATTAAGCGAATTTTCCAATCAAGTTAAAATGTTTGAACTTGCGGGGAAGACGTGATTGAGGCGTATATGGCGCGTTCACAACAATTATTAAATTAAATTTAATCCCTGTGTGCTGTGCGCACACCATACGCGAATCGAATATTCGCTTCGAGTTATAGATTACTCGCGGGATGTTTTTCCTGTCACTCACACAAATAAAATAATCGCATAATGCTTTCTCCTTTTTCTGATACAACCAAACACTTGATGTGTCAATAAGTTCTTTGCTGAATAGCTTGAGTGCCAATGCGTCATGAGAATTTTTGTGTTTTGTGTTCAAATTTTCCATTTGCACTAAAGACGGCATATTACACATTCGTGACAATTGCATCGCCCAATTCGTGTCATTCGTATCGCTCGGTGGGAATTTGCGTCTTTGCATTGACTTTGTATGTAATCTACTTGTGCGATTAATTACATTTAATCACTACTTTTGGTGTGAACACAACATTATGCTGTGTGCACGCCAAAGAGGAAGCGAATATTCTCATTACATTATAGATTACTTGCGAGATGTTTTTTTGTGCCACTCATATGCAAATAAAATCTTCACCTAATGCTTCCCTCCTTTTTCTGATACAACCGGACTTGTCAAACTGGATGACGCATCGCCCAATTCGCATCATTCTAGTAGCCCAGCATGAATTTGCGTCTATTCACGTCTTTGCATTGACTTGTATGTAATCTACTTACATATTGCATAAAAGATGCCATATTGTGCGTTCGCAGCAATCGCGTCACCCAATTCACGTCATTCACATCGCCCGGTGCGAATTCACATCTATTAACGTCTTTGCATCAACTTTTCTATGTAATCTACTTCTGCGATTTAATTAAATTCGCTTTTGGTGTGAACACACAATTAGAAAATATTTTGTTAGCTGGGTCATGGGTGATAGCTTTGTGAGGAAAGACTACAATTTGAGTCGTATTTACTAAAATTCTCATTATGATTAATTTCAGCTAGCTGGCTCCTTTGGACGGTTCATTAAACAAACTAAATAAAAATGATTCATTTGATCATTTGAACCCTGGAGATAAGACTGAACCCCCCCACCCCCACCCCCACCCCCCAGTAGTAGTCAGTATCCCCAAAGCTGATGGGGAATCCCGCTTTAGATGCTAATGGTCTGGCAGCATATACTTGTTCAAGATAAAAACACTATACTTTGTGTAGCTACTTCTTCTAATTTAGCAGTTTCAGACTAGCCACAACACTGTTGGGCATCAAAAAACCTCTTAAGATACCTTTCACCTGTGATATTTACCTGTCCTTACAAGTCTGTTTGGGTGTGCGCGCGCATCTTTTGAGTAATGTTTGGCGTGTCTGCAGCAGCTTTCATGGGCAATGCGTGCCACAGAACTCAGATGCACTTGGCACACCCGGGAGGTTTTTATCTCCGCGGGAGACTAACCACAGACTACTGCAAACTGCGTTTCACAAGTCCTCGCTCCCAAGAGCATCACACTAAAGTTGCTGGTTCAGCCTCTCCCTCCGCGCCTTTCACAATACTTCTGATTAGAGCTTGCCGAGTTCACATCCAAAAGATTTGTTGTTTTTGGTATGCTGCCCATTTTAAAAATGCCCATTTTTCTCTTACTTTTGGTTCAGTATTCTCATAATCTGAAACTAAAAGCTCATTTCCAAGAATAAATTCCAAAGAAACACTACAAGGATGTTTTCATATCTTGGGATAGCTGTATCCTAGATTGCTCTCTGATGTTGGTTAGATTGGATGCCTGCCACTGCAAAATATGGTCTTACGTGCTGTGCGTTAACAACATGCATCATGTCACCTGATGCTTGAAGGGTTTGAGACCAGGTTCTTGAACGACAGAAACTTAAGCAAGAACATCAGTTATTGTTTCTGTTTGAATGCATGTCTTCAGGCAGGATGCAGGGGCCTCTGATTGTTTTCAGAGGACAGAGCAACTGGAAGAATGTTTTTCATGCAAGCCGAGAGCTCAGTTGGGAATAGGACGGATTAACTTTTGGAATTAGGTTGATGGATTTGGAAGAGATTTATGTTGGCAAGTCTACTTTAATAATTCTGTTACTTAGTCAAGTTGATTATTCATGTTTTTCATTAAGCGTGTCATTTCTGTACCTAAATGCAGCTGCAAGTAATAATAGCAATGACGGCTCTGTCTGTCTGCCATTGGATGGACAAACAAATATCCTAAACTCAAGACTGTCATCAATGTTATGATTTTGAGCTACTAAAGAAAAAAAGCTGTTTAGTGCAATTGACCAACAAAAATATTACTTTTTTTATAAAATATTTTAAAATTAAGTACTTAATTACCTCAATGAAAAAATTCAAAGGTCTATAAATCAATATCTAAAATCTCCGAGATCGCCTGTGCGAAAACAGCAAGATTTTATACATACTTGGAGTCATTGCTCCCTCT
Source organism: Labeo rohita (assembly GCF_022985175.1). Taxonomy (NCBI): domain Eukaryota; kingdom Metazoa; phylum Chordata; class Actinopteri; order Cypriniformes; family Cyprinidae; genus Labeo; species Labeo rohita. The sequence continues at coordinate 33,481,567 of NC_066890.1, forward strand.
GCTGGTCATTACAAAAGTTAACACGTTAACTTTGCTTAACGAATTTATCCATTCATTCAATATTCAATCAAACTAACAATATCTATATGATTAACTCCATGTCCGTCACTAATGTTTAGCAGATGCTTTTGTGTGAATTTAAGTTCTGTGATTTTTGAAGTCAGAGTTGGGAAAATGTATTTTTCTACCCTGGTGAAAAAAACAGCATATTAGTGATGGGAAGTTCGGATCATTTTACCGACTCGGACCTTTGAGTCTCGTTCAGCAAAATGAACGAATCTTTTTTCGAGTCATTTCGTTCATTTTAGCAGAATATAATTAAAATGTTACCTGTTACCTCCCTAACACATCTACTGCACAAACGTTGATCACACTTCAAACAAAACAAAACTATAATGCTATAAGAAACATAAAATATTAATTCATTGTTTACCTGGGTCTTTAGTCTATGATTCGCTCACCTCACCTCTTATCTGACAAGGGTTTTCGGGTTTGAGTCGTTCGTTCATCACGTGACAGCCCAATTAGCTTACCAACACAGTCTGAGCCGGAAAAAGAATTGATTAGTTCATCTCTCGAGTTTTCGGGTTCGAGTCGTTCGTTCATCACGTGACAGCCTAATAAGGTGAACGAACGACTCTAAAAACCCGAAGACTCGAAACAGGTGAACTAATTCCAGTACAGACCCTAATAGGATGTTGCGCATGCGCGACTGAACGAATCACTCCCTGAGACGACTCGTTCGTCCCGAGTCACATTAAAGATTCGTTCAAAATGAACGAATCGTTCAAGAACGACCCATCACTACAGCATATGCTGGTAGCTATGTTTTGATGCTGGGATGCTGGTTAGGTATGTTTTGATGCTGGTTTAAGCTGGTCTTTAGCTGGTTTATGCTGGTCATGTTGCTGGTCAAGAACCAGCATAGACCAGCTTAAACCAGCATCAAAACATACCTTAACCAGCATCCCAGCATCAAAAGCTACCAGCATATGCTGTCTTTTTCACCAGGGCACAAATTTTGTATATATGCAAATTGTATAATATCAAAGGTACACATTTCTAGCAATTGTGCAGTACTAAAGCAATGCTAAAACAGTAGAATACAAAAAATGTGTACTAAAATTTTGTTTATTATCCCCAAATAAAGGATTATGTGTTCCTTTTTGTCAATACCGAAACAATGATGACAGTCGTGACTATTAGGGTAATGACAATTTTGGATACTTTTGAACCTAGCTCAAAGATGCTAATCAGTACGTTAGCTAACACTGTTCGGAACAGTTGTAAACATATAAACACTACATTTTATGCAATAACTTACAAAAAAGCGCGCTTAATTGCAGGAAAAACGTGTCAGTAGTGACGTTCCTTAAAGTTAAACACATATTTTCAGATTTTGAACACATTTACCTCAGAATGAGGTTTCAAATATTATTGTGGGTTTCAGTGGATAATAGAAGGATCTTAGTAAACATAAGATTTGAATGCTTTTTTGGTTGTGGGATAGCAGTTTTGGGACACCAATTCTGTAGAATAGCCCATTTAAGTGCATTATTTCATGCAGTCACTTACTTTGTTCACAAGATGGCGGAATTGGGCTTGGAAAATATGAGTCTGAGTCGTTCTTGCACATGGAAAAACATTTCGCGGTCAAACTAGCAACGGATTAGCATCTCTTTCAATCCCGACCATCTACATTGTCTGCAGTGCCCGGTAATAGACCACAAGGGGGCACTTTCGTTTTTGCTAGCCTTACAGTTTGATGGAATCAGTCGTCAATGTTTGCATAACTGTTAGAGACAAAACTGTTCAGTACAGAGTGCTACCAAACTGCGTTTCAAATAAGCTAAAGTGTTTTATTGATGTGAGCTAGTATGTGGAAACTTTTGAGGATAAACTTTAATCTAATGTTCAGATTGTGAATTATAATTATATCCTAATTTAATATAAGGTAGGTTTGGAAAGCAAACTGGTGACCACCTCAAATAGCCTAGCTGTGTTGCTTTAAAGCTAGCGTTTCCTGTTTATCCTGTCACGTTTTAAGCACTTTTAAATACTAGGAGAACAGAACTACTACTACTATGTATGTAGGCCGTTTCTGTCTATCTCTCTCTTTGCTACTGTTAAACTCAGACTTGTGGCTGCACTTTCTGTGCTCTTGTTTCTTTAAATCGAGTTATATCTTACAACAGCTATTCCCAAGACAGGCAGCCAGCGGTTTGGGGAATTTTTACCATAAAAGGTCATGCTGAGCTGAGCTACGGTTTCCTGTGGGAGGGGCCTGTGATATTCTGCCTCTGTTTCTCTCTCACTCACAATTACTCCCTCAGTCATCTCCTCTTGTCTTATCTCCAGCTGAATGCCTGCATTTCCCACAGAACAGATCATTCTGCACTTTAAAAAGGCGTACAAATACATCAACAGTTGAGAGGGAAATTCAAATAAATGTATGTGTGTGCGTGTTAGTTTTGGAGAAGCTGCTTTACAGCTGTACCATGACATGGTTCTCTTCAGAATGTTTCTTTTTAGTGACATAAAACTTATTAAATGTCAACATGGAATGCCATCTTGGCATCTATAATCATTGCTATGTCCATTATCGGTCAAATAGTACTAGTAGTGAAAGGACAGACTTCGTGTGCAATACTTTGTTATACTATATGCTATGATAAGTGAAATTATTTTGAAAACAGCTGGGCTACAGTCATTCAGCTGAAAATGTAGTTTAGTTAGTGAGACTAATTTTAGTTAGTTGCTTTGATCGTCCAAAGAAAAGAGACACTCCTTGCGATTGTCCTTTTGTTTAGTGTGGTCTACTCCCTATTGGCACGTCAACATGCTTTAGAAAATATAGCAGACAAGTGCATATTAATCTTGTATGTACATTCCAACACATTAAGCTTAGTTTAAAGGAATGCTAATATCTATGAATAACATTTAAGGCATGTTAATATGATAATATGATAAACCTTACACTCTAAAATGTTTTTTTTTTTACACTTTTTTTCCGCACAAGTTTATACCTTCTAAAAGAACTTTACAAATGTTTTTTGTCAATAAATAATGAGTAGTCCTGCCACAATATGACAGTTTAGACTTTACACTTTTATACACAAGTTTACACCTTATAAAAGAACTTTACAGCTATTTTTGTCAATAAATAATGAGTAGTTCTGCCATAATATGACAATTTAGACCGTAGACTTCAGAATATTTTTTTACACAAGTTTGCACCTTCTAAAAGAACTTTACAGCTACTGGTCAATAAATAATGAGTAGTATTTAAACTTTACACTTTAGATTTTTTACACTTTTATGCACAAGTTTACACCTTCTAAAAGAACTTTACAGCTATTAAAAAGTCCTGCCACAATCTGACAATTTAGACTTTACACTTCAGATTTTATTACACCTTTTTTTTTACGTTTACACCATCTAAAATAACTTTACTTTGTCAATAAATGAGTAGTCCTGCCATAATGACAATTTAGACTTTACACTTAAGAATTTTTTTTACACCTTTTTTACACAACTTGACACATTCTAAAAGAACCTTAAAGCTATTTTTGTCAATAAATACTGAGTATTCCTGAAACAATATGACAATTTAGACTTTACACTTTTATTTTCAGAATTGTTTATATAGATTTTATTTACTAGTTTTTTACACAAGTTTACACCTTCTAAAAGAACTTTACAGCTATTAAAAAAGTCCTGTTACAATATGACAATTTAGACTTTACACTTCAGATTTTATTACTTTTTTTTTTTTTTTTTTTAACGTTTACACCTTCTAAAATAACTTTATTTATTTATTTTTTTACACAAGTTCACATCTTCTAAAAGAACTTTACAGCTATTTTTGGTCAATAAATATTGTATAGCTCTGCAACAATATGACAGTTTATGACAGACGTTACATATCAGAATTGGTAAACACTTTTTTACACAAGTTTACACCCACCTTCTGAAAGAACTTTATAGCTATTTTTTGTCAATAAATAATGAATAGTCCTGCCACAATATGACAATTTAGACTTTACACTTCAATGTTTTTTTTACACTTTTATACACAAGTTAACACCTTCTAAAAGAACTTTACAGCTATTAAAAAAAGCCTGCCACAATATGACAATTTAGACTTTATGCTTTAGATTTTGTTACACTTTTTTTTTTTTTTTTACGTTTACACCATTGTTTACACTTCAAAGTTTTTTTTTACTTTTATACACAAATTTACACCTTCTAGAAGAACTTCACAGCTATTAATAAAACAATAACAATATGACAGTTTAGACTTTATACTTCAGATTTTGTTACACTTTTTTTTTAAACGTTTACACCTTCTAAAACAACTTTGTCAATAAATGAGTAGTCCTGCCATAATATGACAATTTAGACTTTTTAACACAACTTTACACCTTCTAAAATGTCAACAAAAAATGAGTAGTTCTTCTCATTTTTTTTTTTTTTTTTTTACACTTTTCAAAATTTATTTTACATTTTATAAAATAACTTTTTAACTTTATAGATCAAATAGTTGCCAGCGTTGTGAGCAAAAAATTTTGTCAGTGTTTTTGGTTTTTTTGGACTGAGGAACAATATTTTATGTGGTAATCAACCTTGAGCTTAACTTGTTTTGAACTTAGAACATTGCTCTAAGCAATTTTTAGCTTTCTACCTGCATTAAAAAAAAATTATAGCATGTTCTTGTCCACTGGCCGAATTTACAAAGTACACTTTGTGTCGTAGTCGTCCGTTAAAATTCTTCCATGATGGGGAATTGCTCAATAACATGGCACATTCATCCTTAAAGCTCAGTGGGTCAGGAGTCATGAGAAAGTAATGTTTGAACAAATGCCAAATAACATTACGTCTTTTCTTTACAACAGTGCCTAAGGGAGGCCAACAAAGACAGGGCACACTGTAGTGGGTATACAGGTGCCAAACATCTGTGTATTGCTATGACATCATATGTAACGATGACATGCAGCAGACGTCAGAGAAACTGTTTGTCTGGAGCACAGGTGTTTTTGGACAGAATGTTCATCCAGGTGTTGTGAAGAATGAATCATCTGTTTGACAGATGAGTATGTCTGAGGTACATGCCGAACATGTCTCAGAGTTTTACCACCTTGATGCTAAAGTTGTGGTTTGTGGCATGGCGGGAATTCAAGTAGTTGTTTAGTTAAAAATGTGTGAAATGAAAACTTACGAGCGAAAATAAAACCAAAGACCCTGTTTAGAAGAAGCTAAAAGACACTGTTTGTTGTAATTCACAAAATGTCTAATGGAATGGATGGGGTCCAATAGCAGTTAAGAGAGCCAGTGGGAAAAGAGTGTTACATTCTGCACGTCTGCTCAAGTTTTTAGTGCCAAAGCAGTTAAACCTAACAGTTTGACCATTTAGCACTTCTTTGGGTCTCAGCTACTCTAAATCAAGTGTGTGAAAGGCGTTAAAAGGAATAGAAAGTGACTTTGTTTGCTTTCAATGTAGGTATGATTAATTCTTGTAAATATAAAAACAGTGCATATTCTTAATCAGTGCACTGTGAAAATTAAATATTTCTTCTTAAGTTACAAAAGTGATTAAGTGAACAGCAGTGAGAGATTTTCTCTCTTTTGTTGTTTGATTAACATGAATGACAGACAGCAGGAATATTGGACTGCTATCACTCTAAGAGCTGCCCGGATCCAATGTATTGTTACACGTGTGTTTTCTCTCTCAGCTGTTTGCTTTAACTTAAAACCTAAATTACTGTATTTACAAAGATACTTAAAAAGACAAGTATTTTTAAAATATACAAGTGTGTGAATTTAACGTTCGAGGCCTATAAAGCAACAAAAATAACTCAACAGCACTCAGAAACAGTCTCTCAGACAGTGTGTGCATATAGCAAATTCTCTTTCGCTGCTTATTGCATTTTAACAGTGTAAAATCATTTGTTTTTACACAGCAATGCTTAAAAATGCATGCAAACAATACGTTTTTGTGATCACATAGTACAGCAACGTCACATGAGCGTGTAACTGCGGTAGAGACTATAATCGAAAAAACTTGATTTTTACCAGTTAATCGTGTCTACCGGTATATCGCCCACCCCTAGTTGTAATGTACAGTAGGTAGCTACTACTTACCCAATTTAAAACAGCCCACCACCAATTTTCTTGTCATTTAATAGTCTCTCATTTAATGCACGCCTACAGGATTTTTGGCCATTTTATTGGGCAGATTAAAAGTACAAATGGTAAGCTTATTATATGGCTACTTTATAATGTTATCTTAAAGTTTATGATAAAAAAAAAAATTAAGTTTCCTACCTGATCTCATGACCAAAACGTACCTCTGGGGACTTTTTTGCATGACACAAAATACGTACCAATAAGTACATGTCACTTTAGTTTCCAACAGAAATGAACAATAGAGGCAGTAACACAGTGAACACTTGTAATCGTTTTCATACACAGTTATGGTCACAGCTCCATATGCTTCGTTTCCTGGACTTAACAAGGTTGTTCGGTAACTCAGCCGGCACGGAATTGAACTTACGATGTGGAATCCTTGGGTACGAATCCTCTTTCATGATGAAAGAGCTGAAAGATGAGAGATCGAAAAATCAAACTAAAATGGCATGCTTGCGATTGCGTTTTTACGCCACATTCGTTTTTGTTCATACTATCGGGTAGGTTTAGGTTTTGTGCAGATGGTACGTTATTTTAAAACGTCATGGAGCATTACACTGTAAAAAAACAATTTGTTGAATCAACATAAAATAATTTGTTACCCCGCTGCCTTTAAAAGTTCAATCAACTCAAAAAAGTTTAGTTAACTTGAAATGTTAAGTTGTACTAAGTGATATTTGAGTTGATTCAACTTAAAATGTTAAGGCAGTTGGGTAACAAACCCAGCTTTTAAGTTTAACAAACCTCATTTTTAGTTCAGTCAACACAAATAGCAAAAAGTTTTCACTTAGTACAACTTAACATTTTAAGTTGACTAAACTTAGAAGGGTAACAAATAATTTTAAGTTGACTCAGCGAATTGTTTTATTGTTTTTTACAGTGTAGAGTTATAGCACCACTCAACGGACATTTTAAGTCAGAACTTTGGTGACACGTACAAACCAACGTCACATAAAATGTACCATATGTACGTTCATCTGTTCTGGGGAAAAACCCAAACACTCTTTTAGCGCCACTTAGTGGACATTTCACATTGAATATGTCACGAAACGTACATGGCAAAAAAAAGTTTCCACAGGTTTTCATCATGAGATCAGGTTGTCCATTTCAATGTGCAAAAAAATCAGCAACAAGGCGAACACTGCCTGAAGTCCTCTGCGGTTGTTTCGACAACCAAGACGCAAAATGGTGCCAGTTGCGTTCATATGAAACGAGAATAACGCCGGTTATAGTTCCGGTTGAGTGGTTTGCCATGAACAACGGCGAATACTATGAATATTTGACTGCCCAATGCTGCTTTTGACCAGTAAGAATGAGGTATTTCAGAGAGATATGTAATAAAATTTCTGGTAAGGGTTAAGGGTTTTAGAAAGTAACTAACCATACATATTTGCAGTAATACTATCTTTAGACTCATTATTAGATGATTGTCACCTACCCTCTTAAAAATGAAGGTTCCAAAAGGGAGTTTTCACAGCAATTCCACTAAAGAACCATTTTTAGTTCCTCAAAGAGCCTTTCAGTGAACAGATCTTACAAGAACCATTTTTTTTCTTAGTGTGAAGAACCTTTTTCCACATTAAAGAATCTTTTTGCAATGGAAAGATTCCATGACTGTTAAAGGTTCTAAATGGAATCAATGTCTATAAAGAACCTGTTTTTAAGGACTTGCAATGAATTCACATATGGGTTAAATCTGGACGCAGGTCCTATCTGCTCACCTCTCCATCTCATGGTCCTTTTTTAAAAACAATATGCACCACTCCAAATAAGGAAAAGTGCTTCTGACTGTGTTTGGTCCAGGCCATTCCTTCTCACAAGTGGTTAGATAGGGAGACGGGTGGGGGAGTGAGGGGGGCTGTTTTAGACTTCAGTTGGGTTATGTAGAGCGATCCAGCATTGCTGGCAGCTCTTGGTTGCAGGCAGCATCAGCTGCATTCTTCTCCCCTTCTAAATCTCCTCGCATCCATTAGCCTGACCACACTTTCGGCTTAAGGACCGAGAACTGCACTTCGTTCGTAGCTCCCTTGAATTTCAGATTCGACCCAGACACTAACATCAACCTGCAACCATGGAGGCCATCAAGAAGAAGATGCAGATGCTCAAACTGGACAAGGAGAACGCCATCGACCGGGCAGAGCAGGCCGAGACGGAACAGAAAGCTGCTGAGGATAAATGCAAGCAGGTAAGACCTCAGAAATCCAGGTAGGAATCCATAGAGGAGAATGAAGTGAAAAACGTAAGCGGTCTTAACAAAAGTGCTGGCAATAGCATTGTTCAGGCTGGACTGGATGATTGTAATCAAGGAGAAGTGAGCCAAGACCTCATACTTGAAAACCAAGTATGCATTTGAAGCTGCAATTCTGGGTCTTTCACAACAGTGGGTACTTATTTTGTGCAATTATGAAGGAATCCTTTAAAAAAATAGTTAAATTAAAAACAGTTGGACCTAACAATAAACAATACTTTTATGGCATTTATTAATCTTGGTTAATGTTAATTTTGTTCGTATACTAATACATTTTTTTTTTGTTGTGTAGGTTAACTTTAGTTGCATTAAACAATTAGCATTTTACTGCTTTTTGCAAGGAGACAAATACCTCAGTAAATTAATTTTGATTCAAGACATCAAGTCAATACATCATTATGTCTTTCACCATTCATAACACCTCAGGTTATAAATGGACAAGAGAAATCAGGCTGTCTGGAATCCTAGTAGATTAACAGACACTCTCTTAAACACAAGAACCCAGCCAAACTGATAGCTCCAGATAGCAAAGTGTTTGTGAGTGTTTATCTTACTTGTCACTTTACATCGACTAAAATTAAATATAGTTATCTGTCCATTACCGAGAGCAGGCCTATGATTTTAATATAGGTTACCAAAACATTTTTTGATATGTATTTTTTAATATATTATATAAAAAATATATATATTAAATACAACAACAACAACAACAACATTTAATTGTTGTACATGAATAAAAAACATAAGTATCATAAAATGCATAAACATGTCATTCATAATAATAATTTTTTTGTCTTTTTTAAACACAGCACAAAACAACCACTATACTATATAGCAATAAAATTATATTTATTATTAAAACTATATTATTGTTTCATTAATAATAATAATAATAATAATAATAAATATTATTATTTAATATTATTATTTATTTGCTGTACTCTTTAACACCAATTAAAACATAATTAATATTATTATTATGTCATAAAATGCATAAACATGCCATTTATAATTATTTGTCTTTATTTAGACATAGCTCAAAACAACCACTAGACTATACAGCAATAAAATTATATTTATTATTACAACCATTTTATTGTTTTATTAGTTACATAATTATTAGTACTCAATAGTTTATTATTATTATTATTATTATTATTATTATTATTAAATTATTAAACTCTTTCTTTGACACAAATAAAAACAACATTATAAATAATATGATTATTATTTTTTATTAGTTTTATTAATTACGTAAAAAATTATTAGTATTTAATAGTTTCTTAGAATTATTATTACAATTATTATTTCATGTTTTAATAATAATAATTTATCATTATTATTATTGGTGTTGACACCAGTAAAAACAACATTCTAAATAATATGACGATGATGATGATGATGATTATTATTATTATTATTATTATTATTATTATTATTATATGTGTCATAAAATGCATAAACATGCCATTTATAATGATCATACAATTTTTTCTTTATTTAGACATAGCACAAAACAACTACTGGACTATATAGCAATGAAATTATATTTATTATTAAAATTCTATTATTGTTTTTTAAATTACAAACTTATTAGTATGTAATAGGTTATTATTAGTAACATTATTATTTAATGTTTTAATAATAATAATAATTATTAAATTATTCTACTCTCCAATAAAAACAACATTATAAATAATATGAGTATGAATATTTTTTAGTCTTAATAATTATGTAAATAATTATTTGTATTTCATAATTTATTAGTATTATTAAAATTATTATTTAATGTTTTAATAATAATAATAATAATAATAATAATATTATTATTATTATTATTATTATTATTATTATTCAGTTGCTGTACTGTTTGACATTAATAAAAACATTATAAATAATATGATTATTATTTTTATTAGTTTTATTTATTAGGTAAATAATTATTAGTATTTAATAGTTTATTATTAAAATGATTATTTGATGTTTTAATAATAATAATAGTGATAATTATTATTATTAAGATTTAATTGTTGTACACTTTGACACCAATATAAACAATATTATAAATAATATGATTATTATTATATGTGTCATAAAATGCATAAACATGCCATTTATAATAACCATGTATTTTTTGTCTTTATTTAGACACAGCACAAAACTAGACTCAAAAGCAATAAAATTATATTTATTATTAAAGTTATATTATTGTTTTATTAATTACATAATTACTTATTAGTATTTAATCGTTTTTATTATTAATACAACTTTTATTTAATGTTTTAATAATAATAATAGATCATTATTATTATTATTATTATTATTATTATTTAATAGTTTAACTTTTTGACACCAACAAAAACAGCATTACAAATAATATGATTATTATTACATAAAATGCATAAACATGGCATTCATAATAATCATGTATTTTCTGTTTTTATTTAGACAGAGACTAATATGCATTCCAGACAGGTTTTTGTTTGAACGTCTAGGATATGTTCCCTGAAGTTATGTCATGTGTGCAATGCTTTGAAATGTCTACTCACTCTTCCTCGCACAGCTGGATGACGAGCTGGTCGGCCTGCAGAAAAACCTCAAACAGACTGAAGATGAACTGGACAAGTACTCAGAGGCCCTGAAAGACGCCCAAGAGAAACTGGAACTGTCTGAGAAAAAAGCTGCTGACGTAAGTGACGCATTCCTTCAGACAGGGGTTCAATAAAACTAAATCCGACCTGACTTGTCTATGATAAACAGCTTGAGTCATTCAAGCTTTGTTATGATGCTTCCACTTCCTGTCACTGGGGCTCTCACCCCAGCTAGTCCATCTCAGGGTCACGGCACCATTTCAAAGTGTTTCAAATGAGAATTTACAAGGCAATAAAAAGCTTTACCTCAATAAAACATGTCAACACAAGACATGAATCTTTAAAAATACCCCTCTCCTCAGGTTTACCTCTGTAATGCCTTGAAACCGCCACTTGGCTTTCTCAAAAGATCATGTTCAGGGTTAAACACACAAATTGAGTACTTTTAAAGGAGTGGCATGCACAAAAATAAATATTTGCTGAAGATGTACTCACCCTCAGGCCATCCAAGATGTAGATGTGTTTGTTTCTTCATCAGAGCAGATTTGGAGAAGTGTTTCACCACTTGCTCACCTTTGCAGTGAATGGGTGCCGTCAGAATGACGGATTACATCACAGTAATCCATAAGTAATCCACGTGAGTCCAATCTATCAGTTAACATCTTACAAAGTGAAAAGCTGTGTATTTGTAAGAAACAGATCCATCATTAAGGCAACTTAACTTTAAACCATTGCTTTTGGCCAAAATATGAGTTCATAATTCATAATAACGCTTCCTCGATTGAAAAAGTCCATCCTCTGTTGTCCTCTCACCAACATCTTTGTTTAGAAATGCACTGGACTGTTTCTGATTGAAAACAGTGTTTGATCTGTGCATATTTCTCTCCTGATTCAGACATTAAAGCAATATTATGATTAGAGAACTCTGGTTTGAAATGAAAACCGCATTAATGATGGATTACTTTCTTACAAACATGCAGCATTTCACAAGATATTTACTAATGGACTGGAGGATTACTTTGGATTACTCTTGGATTACTGTGATGTTTTTATCAGCTGTTTCCGACAGCACCCATTCACTTCTGCAGATCCATTGCTGAGCAAGTGATGCAATGCCAAATTTCTCCAATCTTTTCAGATGAAGAAACAAACTCATCTGCATCTGCTTGAACTTTTCCTTGATGTTTCACCTGTAGAAACGTGTTTAGCCTTGGGACGAGTGAGAAAATTGCGGTAATCACACCTGCGTGGGTCTGAAGTGGTCCATCCTGTCCGCCGCTCTGATAAGCTCGGGTTACTCCTCACAATGTGACCTCAAAGGAAATGACTGCATAGTTTGAGAAGGAAGCCGAGGAGGGGCAAATCGCTTGTTTGTGAATCCTTAATGATTCCAGCATGGGGGTAAATCCATTTGCGACAGAGAGATGTTCTCGACCCAAAAACACTTTTACAAGACACACCGTGACATTCAATAAGAGGACAAATGCAATTTTGAGTGAGCTTCATTTCCTCTAGAATGTTCTAGTGTTCTGTAGAAACACTGAGAGGCCTGAAACTGGGGATACGAGCAGTTCCTTTTGAGTTCCTTGGAGCGTTGCCCTGAAAATGTGCTCCAGACAAGCGTGCCACATGTCATGCATTAGAGGAAACTGTAAACTAATTATACATCTGCATTCGCAACGCCAAAGAAGTAGGTAAGATACTCTCAGTGACTGAGGGATTTTTCGAGGCCTGTTAGTGATAAGTCGGCGAACAGCGGGGGAGACTGGGACTTCGGTTGCCATGTAGCAGCCCAGGAATCCCAAGAATGTAGAGAAAGCAAACACAGAGGGCCACACTCCTGTGACTAATGAAATCAATGCTCTGCGATCTCTGGCTCGTCTTTAGAACAAAAGCACGCTTCTGAGGAAAGTGTGTCACACATGAAATGGTGTGTAACGTCAAGAGGATTTAATTGTGGAGGTTGTAATTAAAATCTTGTGTTTAATTGCTGTGGACTCAAAGTAGTGGCAAGCAGTGAGAAGTGTAAATTTATGGGATAGTTAACACAAATTTAAAATTCTGTCGTTATTACTCACCCTCATGTTGTTCCAGTTCGTAAGATCTTTGTTCATCTTTGGAACACAAATTAAGATATTTTGGATGAAATCCGAGAGCTTTCTGACCCTGTATAGACAGCAACTATCCTTTTAAGTAGATGGAAACAAAAATGGATATGATTAAAAACATTTTACAGTGCATTTCAATATACAGTTACACCTTGCAGAATCTGCAAAATGTTAATTATTTTCCCAAAATAAGAGAGATCATACAAAATGCATGTTAATTAGTACTGACTTGAATAAGATATTTCACATAAAAGAGGTTTACATATAGTCCACAAGACAAAATAATAGTTGAATTTATAAAAATTACACGGTTCAAAAGTTTACATACCCTTGATTCTTAATACCATTCTTACCTGAATGATCCAGAGTTGTGGTTTTTTGTTTAGTGATAGTTGTTCATGAGTCTCTTGTTTGCCCTGAACAGCTAAACTGCTTGCTGTTATTCAGAAAAATCCTTCAGGTCCCAAAAATTCTGTGGTTTGCACCCTTTCCAATGATCAGTGTATGATTTTGAGATCCATCTTTTCACACTGAGAACAACTGAGGGACTCATATGCAACTATTACAGAAGGTTCAAACGCTCACTGATGCTTCAGAAGGAAACACCATGCATTAAGAGCCGGGGGGTAAAAACTTTAGAAATTTGAAGATTAGGGTAAATTTAACTTATTTTGTCTTCTGGGGAACATGTATCTTCTGTAGCTTCTAAAGGGCAGTACTAAATGAAACAAATATAATGTTTAGGCAAAATAAGAAAAATGTACACATCTTCATTCTGTTCAAAAGTTTTCACCCCCGCTCTTAATGCATCATTTTTCCTTCTGGAGCATCAGTGAGCATTTGAACTTTCTGTAGTTGCATATGAGTTTCCTCAGTTGTCCCGTTTAAAAAGACGGCTCTCAAAATCATACAGTCATAGTTGGAAAGGGTTCAAATACACAAAAATGCTGAAAAACCAAATAATTTGTGGGACCTGAAGGATAAACAAGGGACTCATGAACAACTATCACCAAAAAACAAAACAAAACAAAACAAAAAAACACAGCTGTGGATCATTCAGGCAACAACACAGTTCACACAAATGTAAAATTCTGTCATTATTACTCACCCTCATGTTGTTCCAGTTCGTAAGATCTTTGTTCATCTTTGGAACACAAATTAAGATATTTTGGATGAAATCCGAGAGCTTTCTGACCCTGTATAGTCAGCAACTATCCTTTTAAGTAGATGGAAAAAAAAATGGATATGATTAAAAACATTTTACAGTGTATTTCAATATAGAGTTAAAATCAAAAGTTTACATACACCTTGCAGAATCTGCAAAATGTTAATTATTTTACCAAAACACGAGGGATCATATAAAATGCATGTTAATTAGTACTGACCTGAATAAGATATTTCACATAAAAGATGTTTACATATAGTCCACAAGACAAAATAATAGTTGAATTTATAAAAATAACATGGTTCAAAAGTTTACATACCCTTGATTCTTAATACCATTCTTACCTGAATGATCCAGAGTTGTGGTTTTTGTTTAGTGATAGTTGTTCATGATTTTGAGATCCATCTTTTCACACTGAAAACAACTGAGGGACTCATATGCAATTTGAAGATTAGGGTAAATGTAACTTATTTTGTCTTCTAGGGAACATGTAAGTATCTTCTGTAGCTTTTGAAGGGCAGTACTAAATGAGAAAAATATAATGTTTAGGCAAAATAAGAAAAATATACACATCTCCATTCTGTTCAAAAGTTTTCATCCCCCGGCTCTTAATGCATCATTTTTCCTTCTGGAGCATCAGTGAGCGTTTGAACTTTCTGTAGTTGCATACGAGTTTCCTCAGTTGTCCCGTTTAAAAAGACGGCTCTCAAAATCATACAGTCATAGTTGGAAAGGGTTCAAATACACAAAAATGCTGAAAAAACAAATAATTTGTGGGACCTGAAGGATAAACAAGGGACTCATGAACAACTATTAAGAATCGAGTTTATGTAAACTTTTGAACAGGGTCATTTGTATAAATTCAACTAATATTTTCTCTTGTGGACCATATGTGAACATCTTTTATGAGAAATATCTTATTCAGGTCAGTACTAAATAAAAAATAACATGCATTTGTATGATCCCTCTTATTTTGGTAAAATAATTAACATTTTGCAGATTCTGCAACACGTATGTACATTTTTGACTTCAACTGTATTTTTTGTTTAAAAGAAATGGATATACAAAAAAAAAAGTCTTGTCAGGTAAACTTAAGCTTACATCAGCTAAAGCAATTTTAATAGAGAGAATGGTTAGAAATAACAATGTTGGCATGTAAACTGCCAAGAGGGGTGGCAGATGATGTTATTTATAAGACGCTATACTATAAGTCAAAACGATAACTGCTAAAATCAAGATATATAGCACAGGTGTCCAACTTAGTTCCTGGAGGACCGCAGCCCTGCACAGTTTAGCTTCAACCCTAATTAAACACACCTTATCCAGCTAACTACGTGTCTTGTGTGTTGGAGCAGGGTTGGAGCTAAACTCTGTAGGCCTGCGGTCCTTCAGGAACTGAGCTGGACATGGACGCCCCTGGTCTATAGCATGATATTCCAGACCCCTCAGCTACTAAACATAACCTTCTTGAAATGTCTAGAAATTACCAAACGTATTAACTGCACCTTAAATTTCTGTTAAAATGCTTTTACAGTATAGCATAAAGTAATACACAAGCATATGCAAAGCAAAAAGAGTACTTCGTTCTGTTTTACAGTCTTTATACAGAAATGCAGGCTAATTAACATAAAACCAGACTGAATTGTGACTCAATGGACGCCCCGCCCACAGCGACGTCACGGGGACCTCACTTTTCCAGAGTTACATTGAAAGTTTTCTGCAGAAGTTCTGCCTCCTTACATTCTCTCACATTCCAATGACTCCATGAGACAGAAATAACCTCCTGCGAAGACAGCTTTTTTGTTCATTCAACCGTTTTGTATTAATCCGGACTGGGAAGATTTTGGATTGCACATTTCGTGTCGTTTTCTCTCTTTTTTCATTTTTTGTTGCACTGGCCATTCAAGTACATTAGCATTCCGTTATTTGTAACATTCCTATATTCGGGATTATATATATATTTTTAGGCTTTTTGACGTATTTATTTTTACAGCCTTTTGAAAAGTTGTTTTCGTTGTTTTTTGCACATCGTTTTATTGTTTCTTGACCAAAGTCCCGGTTCGGTTCGTTTTTTAGTAGTAAATATAATATAAGAAAGTATCTAAAAATGACAGGTGCGACTTCTTTGGACGCAGTGAAGAGAAAGATCCAGACTTTGCAGCAGCAGGCGGATGACGCAGAAGATCGAGCTTTGGTTCTACAGCGAGAGCTGGACAATGAGCGGGAGCTCCGGGAGAAAGTGAGACAAGTCTTCTTATTTCTTTCTTTCTTATTTATCGACTTTACGCTCTCCGGACTCTTCTACCCGCTCCCTCTGTGCGCCCAAGCGTCTATAAAAAGCTCCCGGGCTCCTCTGAAGACTATAATTGTATGTTTAGGTGAACAGTCAGACCTGGATGCAGACGTGAGGTTGTGGAATGAAAGGCGTTGGTCCAAAGGGACAGTCCGACCCCCAAATCCGCCTTTGGGCAGCTGTTAGGCCTCAGTGTTTTCTCATACAAGTCTATTACACCATTTTACAGTTATTTTAGTCTTACAAATCATTTTTATTTACACAGTTAATAATATTAACTAACAGTTGTTACTATGAGTTGCATTATTTAGCTGCTTAGTACTTTCTATCTATGACATTTCAAGCTCATTTTACTATTAAAAGTGACTCTTTTTGGTGTAACCTAATGTATACAGTCATAAAAGCATTAAAACAAAGTAGTTATTGCAGTAACAGAAGTAATTTCTACCAAATTTGTTGGTGTAATCGGGATCATTTAGTCCTGTTAAATAAAATGTTAATAAAAACACATTTAGATGAAGAGTATGATGAAATGTTGAACGTAAGAAGGTTTTCCTTGATATGAAGATGCTTGTCAAGGAAGCCTCCTCCCCCACAGTCCTTGATGGATGCTCCGTTTTAGACATTTTTCTGACTCATCCTTTGTAGAGCACTTAATATTCAAGCTGCTGTAAGAAAATGTGGCCAGAATCCTACAGTCTGTTTATTCTCAAGAAACTCGCTTGTAGGAAATGAATGTTCTCCTGGTTTGGTTTAGACAATGAAGAATTGTTAGATCTTTCGTGGAACCCAAGAATTACACTTTGCTGTACTCCAGAAAGACCCAGAGGATGTCCCATCCAATACTCCCAAAGGAACTGAGTCAGGATGTTGTCTCTAGCTCCGCACTGGAGTTTCCTGTGGACCCTCTTCGTATTCAGATGACCGTGCAGATATACAGGAAGCTGGCACTGCTTAAGAAAAGTCCAGATCTTCAAGTGTTTGTAGACTAATAGTGTGCCATTTGTCTTGAACTGTTAATGGAGATCTTTAGAAATATCAGGGAGGTTCTTGTTCCCTACATGAACTTCCTTCTTTCTTTGTGGTGTCAAGTCATACAAAATTAGCTGGCTTTGCTTTCACAAGTGGGAGTTTTCCCACTCTTAGTGTGACAGAATGCTGCTGGACTTGGTCATGACGTGACCTCTCCATGATGGTCCTAATTTATGTAGGTCATAATTCACACTGGGGTTAAAAGTCAAGAACATGACCAGAAACATATGTGAAGCCTTAACGAAAACCATTAGGCTCCTCAAATTTGCATTGACAGGTTCTCATGGTGTTATAAATGATATCAAGATCTCTTTTGCATATCTTTTCAAAGTTTAGTCACACAAGTGATGACTAACTTTTACAGTACTCCAACAATCTTCTGCTCTTCTTGGCGTTAGTTTAGAAATAACCAATCAATTTTGTATCTGTAGTTCTCCTTTTGGCTTTTTTTAAGTAGTAAGATCTCTAGAAAGTCTTGAAAATGAGCATTCCTTTCTTTCACTGTTTCTACTGTTCGTTTTCATCCGATAGGCCTTATTTTCATAATATCAGCCTATAAAAAGGTCATTACACTGATAGGGTTTGTGTTTGCTCAGTGTCACATACAATAGTGCCTCAGGAAGTCGAGAGCAGTCCCAGGTGATTCCCCCACATTTCAACCCTAAACGTATAATTGGATTCGAACGTCACCGCGGCTCTAACAAGATCTGAGTGCACTGTGGTTTAAATGGGCCTGGGAATCCATAGATCTGGGAATGTCGCTTTCTCAGCCGTTTGGCTTCGTTTTGTACGTGATAAAATGTTCAAGGCTGCGTCCAGACGCTTCTCGATAACATATGGCTGTGTTTTTTTGCTGTTCTTTAGTCTTTAAATCTTTTTGGCACTTCACCACTAGCATTCTCCAGAGCTTGTTTTACCATATATGGCTTGCATCTAAAGCAGCCAGGGAACGCGGTGACTAAGGAAAGGGCATGGCTCATGAGGGAGTATCCTGACCCTGAACTGAATGAGCATTTTGGGAGGGGAGAGGATGTGGAGTGTGTCCATTTCCTGCGCATTTTTCTCCTCCCCTTGCTGGCTCTCTTTTATTCGAATGGGGGTCAATTTCCTACTCCATTGATGTTTGGTTAAATATGTGTGGATAAATGTTCATTTGACCGCTTCTTTATTGATGTCAATATTGAATAGCGTATTTAAATGGGATTTTGTGAGACAAGCCAGTTGTGAAATATAAACTTGCACATTGCAAAATATAGTCATATTTCGAGGAATAAAGTCACAGTTATGAGAAAAAAGTCACAATTACATGAAGTACGCTATATCTTGAAGTGAAACAAATCTCTCAACTAAGACTTCTCATAATCTCATAATTGCGAGATATAGTAGTTTTGTCACAATTATGAGGAAAAAAGTTGTAATCATAAAAAAGTTGCAATTACAGGAAATATTTTACATTACACAATGCGAGATATAAAGCGTATTGTGAGATATACAGTAAAGTCACAATTATGTGAAAAAAGTAGGTATTACAAGGAAAAAAAAACAATGGAAAAAAATATTTGTAAGTTCTAGAGAAGTCACATTAGCTGTTTCCATTACAGATTTGCCTAAAACTTCTGCAATACTTTATAAAAAACTATTGCAAAATAACGCCGTTTTCGTTAATCCATGTTATGCGACTAAAACGTAATTTTTTTTGTCTCGTAATAAGTCATGGCGACGGATTTTGGTAGGTTTATGTATATCTCAGCCAACGCAGTAGACATTTTTAATCAAAGGAGACACTAGGCGTGTATCTTTAGCAAAGTAGCGCAGTATTGCGAAATATTCCTTTTTCGAATTACCTGAATTGAAAAAAACGCCCAATGGAAACACGTAAACTTTGCAAAAACTCCCACATATCGCCTAAAGGTTTTAACGCTCGCATTAGGTGGTTTCAGTATAATGGAAACACAGCTATCCAGTAGCAAACTAACTATAAAAAAGCTTTGAATGTACTGTGGTATGTCACACTCTTAAAAATAAAGGTTCTTTATTGGCATCAATTGTTCCATGAAAAACCTTGAACATCCATAGAACCTTTCAAATGTGAAATGGTTCTTTACGGTGGAAAAAGGTTCTTTAGATTTGTAAAATGTTCTTCAAAATGGTCTTTTAAGAACTGTTCACTGAAATTTTCTTTGGGGAACCAAAAATGGTTTTTCAATGGCAAATGCAAAAACACCCCTCTGGAGCCTTTATTTGATTTGTTTACTACCGTTCACGCTCCAAATAGTCCACTGGAGCTTAAAGAAAGCAGCAGGAGTCCGTAGCAGCAGCTCTGACTCCAAACAAAGATGCGATCAGAAAATGGACGATTTGCTCTTTTTAACTTCTCCCCTATGTCTTGTTTTTCTGTCTTCTCTTAAAGTTTAAACCCAGATGCAGTTTCCTGGCTGCGAGATTTTCCTACCGTTCTGAGAGAATTGCAAGCTTGCTCGGTTGAGCGTCTGCACTGTGAGAGAGAGAGCCGTGCTGATATTTGTCATAATTATAGTTGCAATTATCAGTGCAATAACTGGGCGGTTTGGCTGTGAGGTCTCTTTAAAGCCGAGAAATGTCACAGAGGCACCATTGTGCTTGTTCTGAGGCCAATCTTTGTTTGAATCACAACGGGTGGTGGTGGTCGTAAAGGGTGCAAAAATGTTTTTTCTGTCGCAGCTGATTGTGCTTTGTGAAAAATAAAAACTTTGTGTGAAAATGGCAAGCTATCATCGAGAATCCCTGTAAATATGAAAAAAATATTAAAACGTATGTTTTTCTAGTCAGTATATAAATAACCTCTGACCTCTTTTGTCATCAGGCTGAGGGTGATGTGGCGGCTCTGAACCGCAGGATTCAGCTGGTGGAGGAGGAACTGGATCGAGCTCAGGAGAGGCTGGCAACTGCACTGCAGAAACTGGAAGAGGCGGAGAAAGCAGCAGACGAGAGCGAGAGGTCAATGGAAACCTTTAATTTGTAGATAATGGCGGAAGGAATGAACTGATGTGAGCTTCGGGTACAAACTACATGGTTTGATGGACCAGAACATCTTTGTCTCATTAATGTAAATATAATTTTAAGAGTACACTCTTAAAAATAAAGGTGCTTCATGACGCCATAGAAGAACCTTTTTGGCTAAATGGTTCCATAAAGAACCTTTAACATCTGAAGAACTTTTCTGTTTCACAAAAGGTTCTTTGTGGCCAAAGAAGGTTCTTTAGATTATAAAAAGGTAAGAAAGAGATGGTTCTGGACTGAATGGTTCTTTGTGGAACCAAAAATGGTTCTTCTGTGGCATCGCTGTGAGAAACCTTTTAAAGCACCTTTATTTTTAAAAGTGTAAAGTAGTTACGTTTAACCCTATTTGAGGTTATGGTTCCTATGAAGACCTAAGAGAGTTTCACCTGTGGAAATAGACTTATTGACTTCTTATTAATGGATTCCACATTGGAAACCATTTTTAATAAAAATAATACTATTAAATATTGCAGAACTGAGCTAAAAGGAAATTTTTCCATGAATATTCAGAAATTCCATGCATGGAAATCATGATGTTCCACAAATTGTTCTAAAAGCTCGTGGAAATTCATTGGTCAGTTCCCATTTCCAGATTTCATGATCATGCTGAATGCTTTTATGAAATAAAGCTCAGCAAATTTGTTGATCTGCAACATATCAACTGAAGAGCTCATCAGTAACATCACTAACTGCTTGTTTCGCCTCCAGAGGCATGAAGGTAATCGAGAACCGTGCCATGAAGGATGAGGAGAAGATGGAGATCCAGGAGATGCAGCTGAAGGAGGCCAAACACATCGCTGAGGAGGCCGACCGCAAATACGAAGAGGTGAGTTACAAGCGGCTGAAGGAACAACGGTTCCAGATGTTTGAAGCCCTTCATCTGAACGCCATTTTTGCTACAGGTGGCCCGTAAACTGGTGATTCTCGAGGGGGAGCTGGAGCGAGCTGAGGAGAGAGCCGAAGTCGCTGAATGGTATCATCTGCCTATTCTCACACTTTTGTTCTCATGGTTTGAAGTAGATTAAGATGGGAATGTTTGTTGGTTGACCATTTAAAACACTGTTTTCTTCTCAAACGCTTCCAGCAAAGCTAGTGATTTGGAGGAGGAATTGAAAAACGTCACCAACAACCTTAAATCCCTAGAGGCTCAGGCAGAGAAAGTAAGTCAACATCTTTCTTTTATCTCTTAATGTTCACAGTTTCAGACCTCTATAATAATCACTGCTCAACTTAAGAGCCTGATAATTGCTTTGAAACTAAATCACAGTAATTTACGGCTGAAGTTCTCACAACGCAGTAGCTCTAAGAGAAGTACAAAGTTTATTCAGATTTGCTTCATATGTCTTTGTTTGCATGTTTCAGTACTCAGAAAAAGAAGACAAGTATGAAGAGGAAATCAAAGTTCTTAGTGACAAGCTGAAGGAGGTAAAGAAGTCAACAAATGAGACGAGGTTAAAGATAAGCTGCACTTTCTCATGCCAAATGTCTTTTTTAAACTTCCTTATTGTGCTTTTCAGGCCGAGACCCGTGCAGAGTTTGCAGAGAGGACAGTGGCCAAACTGGAAAAATCCATTGATGACCTGGAAGGTATGGACATAGTGATCTGAGTTCTTTTTAAACAAGTTTACAGTGGAGCCAAAAGTTCAAATGAAAGTGTTTCGCAATGTTGCGGAGTAGGTAAATGAACAAGCAGAGATTCTGCTTACTTAACTACATTTTCTAGAAGTGCAAATAGCTGTTTTCAAAACACTGCGCTATAGCCTTTCCAGTAATTAGCAATGACTACTGTTGTAGGCATGTAGCGTGAATTACTTTGTTCAAATAGTTCATTTTAGTGAACTTTTTCATAAAGTTTCACAGCAGCTGTTTTCAAAGCATTGGTACGTTTCCAGGAATGAGATATTTTCTCCAAATTAGCACAACAAAAACAGAGGGAAAGATGATTCATTTTAATTTGATTGATTTAGGCAGTTTATCATACAATTGGCTTTGTTTAGAAGCAATTAGCTGATTCGTAAACCAGATGTGATTGGTTTTTTAAATGTGGTGGTCCGTTTTAGTAAATCGCTTCATTCAGAAAATATGAAATGGTTTTGATTTATTTGCATGGTCTATTTTCGTGAATCGCTTCATTCTAAAGGAATGAACTGGTTCAAAAACGAGATTTGATTGGTTTGGAAGGTTTGTTTTTTTGCAAATGGTTTCATTATGTTAAAAATAACTGGTGTAGAACTAGCAAATTCCTTTGTTCAGATGGACAGAACACAAGTTATTTTATTTCCAAATAGATTTACTTCTATTTTTTCTGGGTAAACTATAATGTAGCCAACAGCTTTTTCAAAAAACTGTAATTTTTGACTATAGAATGACTTGGCAAGCAACACTACACACTGAACTATTATGAAAACTTCAGTGAAGGTAAAGAAGTGGCTAAATGAACTTTTCACCTTCAGAAATGACCAGTGGCGAAGCAGGACACATCGAAAGGTTTTTGTGTGGATGGAGTTTTACAGGTCACAGGCGGGTCATGCTCCCTGTCTGTATCAG